>NC_092026.1:20311690-20481690 GCF_042242105.1 Pempheris klunzingeri | reverse complement strand
GACAAAGTTAAGGTTTCGAGTTGTTTTTAACATTTTAATAATCTTAAAGCAGCTAAATCTCTCGAGAACTGTGATTTAAACCATGTGATCGCAACATAGGCTTTCGTTTAAGTGTTGATTCTGAGTTCGCTTTGCATAAAAACGTCTATTAATACAGTTGTCATTCACATGAATTGGGCACAACCTCATAACTAATGGATTCTACTGTACATATGCATGTATTCATTTGCCTTCTGTAACAATGTCAACACTGCATGTCAGCAGCAGATGAGGCTGCAGACAATGAGAGCAACAAGATAGGAGTTATTCCTCAAAGAAATAAAAAGAGTTTTAACCAGATTAGTACACCTGAAAAACTGTTGAGAATCATTTAAATGTAAGACTGGAAATATTTCATGATTTCACACACAGTGTGTCTGCCCACAAGTGCACAACAAAGCTGGACTGAGTAACATGGATTTCAATAAATAGTGTAGCTGAGACTGTGGATAAGACGTTAAATATTCTTGGCAAGAGGCGTTTCCTCTGGGGTTCTGCTGTCGCAAACTTAACACTGCCTTGTCCTCCCAATCCTGCCAGAAACATTGTCTGTCTGTCTGTCCAGTAAACTGAAGCTATTTCAATGTAGTGACGTAAATAAAACCAGCGCTGTGGTAGTACGATCTTTCTGGTGTAAACATGACGAGGATAGCTTGCCCTTCACATGCTCTCATTTTTCTAATACGGAAGCGATTTTATCTGAAACAGCAGGCGCATGATAACCCTGAAACAAAAAGATAAAGATGTGGTGTCTTTATGCCAAACGTCTCATAAAATTGTCAAAAAAACACAGAGCAAACTCCATCATGCATGTCTCAAGCTGTTATGAAGTTATGAGACTTCTGTGGCTAGTTGACGGGCTAAAATAGGTGATGAGAGCACCAAAGGGATGAGAAACTGACTCCACAACAGTACAGCATGTTCTCCTGCAGAAAAACAAACATTGTCAAAAAGTCAAGGAATGTCATTTAATGATTTCTGGGCTTCAACGGCGATGGTTAGACTTCAAAACATCTCTTTCCAGAAACATTCTCTTTTAGTAAAACCAACAAAAGTGACTTGATGACATAAAGAGTGGTTAAGGGTCACAACTATGTGTCTCTATTTGTCCTTAGTGAGCAGAGACCAAAACCTGCATCTAAAATGTGTCCGTTGACTTCAGCTAAAACTAACATGTGTCAACAGGTCCTCCCTCTGCTCAGCCGTGGTAGTTGGGGTGTCATTCAGCAGGGCAGGTGTGTGTGTGTGTGTGTGTGTGTGTGTGTGTGGTGGGGTGGTGGGTGTCAGAGAGCTAGCTGAGGAGGTCAGGCTGCAGGCTGATCCTCTGCAGGACATCCTCGGGCATGCATAAGACAGGATTCACTGGCTTGATCTGTTCGTCTCCAAGGAGGGAGAGCCCAGCAACGCCGAACAGAGTGTGGAAAGGGTCCACCTGCGGAGGGGGAGGAGCTAATGAGGAGCAATACCCGAGGTTGTGATGGCACAATGTAACAGAGCGTCTGAGCTCAGCTATTTTTTTTTTCAGCAATGCAAAAACATGAACATGTGAATAATAAAGAAGACATCAGTATCTGGTAATAGTGGCTCAAACAATGAGCAAATTTTTTAATTAAATGCAGTGTTCACTCTATAATAGGCTCAGAAGCTTGCATAGATAAGGCTCCACTCCTACACAGAGTTATTTGCATCTGGCACCAACACCGGTAAGAGTTTATTAAATTTATATACATAATTCATAGCTAAGGATAAAATAATTCAAGTAATCTGGTCTAGTTTTTCCTGGGGTTCTCTGCAGATGAAGTTTCATTTCCATTATAAAAACTGAATTAATGAGCCCTATCAAATCTATACTCAGTACTGCATAATTAAAAAATAAAATTCTTATCTACACAATTCCAGCCCTTCAGTTACTTAAAAGTTCTCTGTCTAATTATTGTGCCGATTGGCTCACGTGAGATGAAACAGGAGGCAGGATTGTTTTTTTGGATAAGACAGGTCTGATATGTTTCTCCTTCTCGCAGGAATTAGTTGTGTTTGTCAGCTCACCATGTCTCCCGGTCTGTCAGCAAACCCTCCGGTTTCCTCATCCTGACAAGCCAGAATAAACGTTCGCAGCTTGGCCTTGTCGATCCAGTGGATCCTGCCGATGATTTTCAGCGACGCCAAAACCCACCACGAGTAGCACACGTCTGGAAGCTGAACAAGACGAAGAAAACCAGAGCTGGCTCTTTACTGTAACTACGATCTCATTACAGTCTTGGCTTCAGTGGCCTGGGGGAGGTTCAGCTAAATTAGGAATGAGATGGTTTATTTGGTTCGCTCTCAACGCTCTCATAATATCTCATAAAAAGGGCTGCAACTAAAGACTGCTTTCACTATCAGTTAATCCGCCGATTGTTTATGATTCATCAATTATTTGTTTGGTGTGTGAAATGTCTAGCTCAGGTTCTCAGCGCTCACTGTGTCACGTCAAAATGTTATTTTGTTGAATCAACAGTCCAAAACCCGAAGGTACACAGTTCAAATGATTACAGAGAAAAACAGCAAATCCTCACATTTAAGGAGCTGGACCAAGAGTTTAGTTTTCATTTCTGCTTGAAAAGTAAATCAAACAACTATTTTCATTAATTTTCTGTCGATCTAGTAATTGATCAATCAGCTAATTGTGTCAGCTCTACTCATAAACGTAGTAGCTAAAGAGCCACATATTTCCCTCAGGAGTTGGTGGAGACCAAACACAAAGATAAAGGACAGTAGATATTCATTCATCAGGTGGACAAAATCACGCCATCAAATGAATGATGAACTGCTGCAAATGTATAAGGGCAACTGTTTGCTCTAATTTGGTCTGTCTTTAAGTGTCTGACAGCGGCTGATGGACTGCGGCCACAACAAACTGCTGATGGTAAATAAACATTACAGAACACAAAGAGCATTTAAACGCAACCACTGTCAAGGAAAGGCTACATAACAGCAAATCATAAGGTGGCATTTGATTTCATAGTTCAAACCTTCTCCGGCCGTCCATTGAGGCCTCCGGACGGCAGCTGCCTCTCGCAGAGCCACCACCCCAGCAGGTCTGCGTTCACCTGGTGCAGCTGACCGGTGAGCGACAGGAAGCCGGTGCAGCAGTAAATCTGACACACAGAGGGGAAAAGAACAGGGTGGTTTTATTTGAGAAGGATTTTAACACATGTCCCTGCTCTCAAGAGGGGTGTAAATGCGATATCAGCCACCTTCCAGAGTGAGAACATTTCGTCCCGTTAGTGTCTGGGATCGATGACCTCTCAGCTGTGAGTCAGGCTCCCTCCCACCAGACCATATAACCTTTATGTGGGAACGAGCAACTTGATTTCAACAATCTGACTTCTGGGTTAAGTTCAGGATGTTGTTGTTTTTGTTTGAAAAATGATGGATGAACATGAAAGCCCCACCGTGATTATCTGAAACTACACGAGGACATACTCACCTGACCAGCATGAGACTCTGAACCAGGTCTGCAGCCAAAACCCCCATCAAAGTTCATACAGGATAAGACGAACTCTACAGCTTTGTCGACATTTATTGTGTCCATCTTGCCCTTGGGAGGAGGGGAGCACAGAGAGTCATCGTCAAACATTATAACAATATTTTTTAAAGTATAACAGTGTTGAGTAAAGACAAAAACCTGATGTACATACCAGTAATGCAAGTGTAGCAACAGCACAGAAGGAAAATCTTGTGTCTATTTCTCCTGTTAAGACAAAGAATATTGTATCTTAGGATTTCAGCTGCAAGCCATCTATGACAACAATTATTCATGTTGTATACTTGTAATATATTTGAAGAAGTACATACTCAACTGGTGATTCGATATGTGGGCTATTTTGTCCACTGTACTAAAATTCTTGTGTCATTTTCATTAATTCCTTTTTTTATTATATGAGGGGTAAACGTTCTTCACACAGCATGAATCAGAGTAAATCCTGCTCACCCCATTTGTCCCCTGCAAATGAGCCGTCCTCCTGCTGCAGTCCTCTGATGTATTCCACCACTTTGTCCACATCAATCGCATCCATGTTGTCATACAAGCACAGGATCTGAGGGAGCCATTTTAAAAAGTATAGTAATTAATCCAGATATAAAAGGTAAAAAAAAACCCAGAAAAGACTGAACACAAGCGTTGCATCGCAATCAAGCTAATTTACAAATCTGATGCTATCAAACACAGGTTTTGTGGGAGTTGACTAAAAAATTATCACTTTAATCACAAAGATTTTTCAGGAGGAAAAATCTTCTTATAACCACAGATAATGAGGCTGCACATAAAAGTAAAATATACAGTATTGACCACTGGAATTGCTGAAAAATTACTAAAAGATATTCCGATTAATTAAATCAATAAAAAGCACTACATTTATCTCAAAATTCTGTGTGTCATGCAGGGTTGAAATCATCTAAAATACTTTTATATTTCTGCAACATCTCATCAACCTAAAATCAAAGTACTGACTTTCTAGCTGGCAACAATTCCAACCTTTCACAACATAAAAGTTGATACAAGACGAGAATAAATCTGCCATTCTGGCTAATTTCATGTTAACTGTCTGAAGAGTCACCTGGACGGCGCTGAGGGTGTAGAGCAGGTGGGGGTCGTGTCCGATACTGGCGCTGATGCCTCCACACTCGTGCTGACAGGCTTTGATGAAGTCTATGATCTCCTGTCGGTTCATCCGGGGCAGCTGCCCCATCAGGTCCATCACCGTCAGCCCCCAGTAGATGCCGCTCATCCTCAAGTACTCTGACAGTGTGTATTCCTGGAAGAAACACAACAGGACATGAATGACCAGAACCTCTTTACTGTACAGCCCATGGAAAAGGGTTTCTGCCCTTGTTTATTAAGAGATTAAACATGTTTTTGAACTTTGTGTAAATCAGCAAATCCCTAAACTTTGCATAATAAATATAGCAAAAGCTTTAACAGATAACTTGGGTATTTGTAAACCTGAGCCCTTTTTTTCAAATTTGAGTTTGAAATGACAAAAGAAAAAGGTTTGGAATTGGTCCAGTGGATTAACTCAGCTGTGAACAGGCTGCAATGGTTGTAATCTAATTATGTGCCTTCAAAGTACGTCCACTAAAAGTGCTTGTTTCTGCCACTGATAGGCTCAGATTTTAAGTGTCTAACAGCATTATGGAAAGGATATCTACAGAGTTTGACCTTTGAGATCCTTTTTGTTAAACCAGACACAGTATTTACGTCATTCTCTTCAAAGCCACCAGACTCCATTGAGAAAAACAGTAATTTTACAGTGGCTGGTCTAACACTGTGTTATCGTGTGTTACACAAATATTGTGTTGGATCCGAATTAAAACACCAGATTCACGCAATAGCACAACAAAACTAACTGATCAAAGCAGCGGTAGACCAGTCACTAATGGTTTTGTACCCACCAGTCATCTTGAGCCCAAAATATGTAAAAATGGGGCCCAGGGTTAGGTATGCCTTTAAGTGTAAAATACAGACAGGGTTTTAGGCTGAAAACAGAATGAAATCTAAAGCCACACATCAGTAGACACAGATACCAATAAAGGAGTTGTATCTTTAATGTTTGCTGACGAGAGCAAAAGGGCCTTTCATTACATCATAAATACAATGAGACTTATTAGGTATGATTTTGTAATAAAAAAAAACTTTTTAGAGAGGAACACACTTTCTACAAGAAGTGTCAGAGCCTGAAAATATCATAAATTGTTCTTTTGTTATTTCCTCTGGTGTGATGAGGTTGAGTGGATGGTTTCGGGTTTTCCACAAGATTTTGGTGTCTGGCTGCAGGGATTTGCTTGCATTCAGCCATGAGAGCACTGATGTTAAGTTATTGCCACTGATGTTAAGTTATGGCCACTGATGTTAAGTTATGGCCACTGATGTAAAGTTATAAGGCCACTGTTTCACTTCATCCAAGAGGTGTTGGATGGGGTTGAGCTCAGGGCTCTGTGCAGGCCAGAAGAGTTCCTCCACACCAAACTGAGAAAACCATTTCTTCATGGACTGTTGCCACACAGTCAGAAGCAGACTTTTGTCTAAAGTTTGCAAAACTCTAGTAAAACAAGAAAAACTACTCAAACGTATGTGGACAGAAGGGTTCAGGGTAGAAAACCACATTTAGAGACCCCATGAGACTGCCTTTACTCACATAGTCATCCTTTTTGGAGCCGTAGGCGGCGATGTAGTCTGCATGTTTGTCCAGCAGCAGTGTGTTGGGCGCATCAGGCTTAATAATGACATCTTTCACTTGGGTACCCTTTAATAAACATCACATTATACATTAAACACATCAACATATTCAAAACACGACACAAACTGCAGCTAACCTTGTTCAGTATGATAACATTATAACCGGCCCTGATACTGAGTTAACTCATATTTTGAAGCTAAATGACGAGTTGTTGACATGTTGTGCTATCAACGAGCTAGCTTACATGCTAACAGTGATGCTAGCTACACGTTAGCCACTCTGCTAGCTGCTTTTATAGATTAGCGGTCAATGTGAGGCTGAATTTGGACAGAATGGCGACAAGTAGAGATTTCCATCCACTTTGGCTATAATGTTTCCTTAAAATACACCAACTAAATAAAACATTTAAATTATGACGCCGGTTACCATTCTGAAAATGTTCGCATGATCAAACTGCTTCCTTCTTCCTCTTCTTCTTCTTCAGTTGTTACTGCAGGCGGTTACAAAAACATTACCGCCACCCTCTGCTTCGGAGTGTGTATCGCTGATGTGCCCTTTTTGCCAAAAAATTCAAAAATAATTTGCTTAATGAGGGACCTAGGTGTATTTATTTGATTATTTATACTTAATTAAAGAATTTTGAGGTACTTCACTTGACTATTTTGTGCTACCTGTACTGGCATACGCTAAGGACGATGGCTCTTCCTGTACTGGACTATACTTCTTTACTAGAGTACTGTTTAATCTTGACAAGACATTTCTAGCAAACAAACTCTGCTTATGATCTATGTATATATATATATATGACCTGGCAGCTGGTGTTATTTAAAAAAAAGTTCTGTTGCTGTAGCGTTCAAAGTCTTGTTTGTTGTGCACAAAAAATACTTTTTTCATTTCCTTTTTTAGCATATGTAACCTTGCAGCCATTACTTGCCATGTCTACCAAGGAGAAACCTGTGTTTAACACATAAACTATAAAATACATTATAAGATACACAAATATTTCCAAATAACTTCAAATAAGTGCTTCAACCTCGGGAAAAACACTCACAGTACGCTGAGTCAACTTCAAATAAAAATCATTAGGCTACTTCCTTTTTTTTTTTTTAATTTTCATTTAATCTATTTTCACTTGCATGAGTTTGGATATCATGTGGCAACAGTGCAGTGAGCCACACTGCTACTCCCATGAACCCAGTGGCAAGCGCAGGCCCATAACAAACAATCATCCTGGACTGAATTCTGGAGCCTGATCGCTGTTGGCAATAACTGATCATCTGTGCTCAGTGGTAGTTGGATCGCGCTGTGGGTCGACTGGATTATGATGTCTGACGATGTCCTCAGTACTCCTGGCAGTAAAGGCGTCACAAAGTCTTTCCATGACATCCAAGTGAGTGAACATGGAAATGAGCAAGTGTGTGATGAAGAAAACCATCAACAATATTGTCTTCGCTGTCTGCATAGCGCTCTGACCAATGTGTTGCATCATGGAAAACCCTGCTGCAGCCCCTGCTCGTGTCATGGAACATGTAGCTGAAATTCCCCTTGCTGCCCTGAGAGCAACAGTTACCAGACCTCTCCGTGCCACAGAGTACGCAGCTGAAATTCCTTCCAGTACCCTGGCTTGTGTCCGGTGAGACACAGTTGCAGACCCTGATTTCTGCAGAAAACTGCCACCATGCATTCTTGTTTGAACAAAAGGGATAACCACAATCACTAACAAAGTAGCTGCTGTTAAGGAGGTCTGAGATCTGAGTTCTTAGCTGTTTAAGTAAAAGACAATTACATCCATACGGTGGTCGAGGCCGACGAGCCCTGCTAGGGACCCTGAGCAATCAGGCACCTTCACGCACTTTTTGTGCTAGTCGTGTTTCTGTTTCTGGAGACTTTACAACCACCTATTACAACCTGCTATGTTATCATTGTGTTTACAATTAGTATATTTGGGATGCTGTAAAATTTGAGTGTCATGCTCCAGATATTAATACAGGCTGGACATTAATCTTATGTATCCTGTATGATTTTGCCTCCCAGAGAGAAACTCTATTTTCCAGATGAGCCAGCATGGACTTAAGAGGCCATTAAACAAATTACAAACAGATAAATACACAAAGTGCTTGAAGGTTTTCATTTTCTTGGTTCATCTAACTTAAAAATTAAAAACAGACCTTTTTTTTAATATTATCGGAGTCCACAAAAAACACCGCAATCAGTTCAAGATTGAGTGGAATAATTTAATAAATGGATGATATACAGACTTAAAAGCTTCAGATATATTCACCAATCTGTCAAAAGTGATGGATGTTAGTGAGAGCTGAATCACATCCATACCTTCTGCAGAGGTTCGCCATGGTGAAGTGTCAAGCTGATGTCTCTCTTTATTGGATGGTTAGTGGTGATATGGAAGTGATCGTTGTTAAAGGAACAAAAAAAACATTTTCAGACAGCATGCTTCTTTTTTTTTTTTCCCCAGTCGTTAAACAAATCATCAAATACAAACTTATCTAACACATTCTGGTGAGAAATCAAAAGATCAAGATTTAAGATCTACTGTATGAAACTAACCATTTTATAAGTTTGAATTTTCAGAATGGGTGCAGAGGGTCAATAGGGATAGTCAAACCCCAAACTTTACAGTTTAATGTATGATGAGACAACTGGCAAATAGTGCTTAGGGTTAATTGCTAAACAAGTTTTTTTCAGTTTTTTTTTTTTAAATATCCTGTTCAATACCATATCCAGGCTGCTATTAAAAACAGTGGAGTTTGTATGTAACTGCCATTATTTACAACGTAGACAGACTGAAGCCTGGCAGGACATGGTCATGTGATCTTTTGAGTGAAGTTGGTGGATCTCATTTAGTCACAAAATAAGGCCACAGTTCTGAGCTACATTTGGAAAACCCTTTGAAAGACTGACAGAAAAAAGGGGACACGACTTGTTGATGGGTTTCGATGTTCATTGATTAGAAAGGTGGACGGCTGTCTACCAATTCAGGGTGTGGATCAGTCCAAAAAAGCAAGGCAGGATGAAGTGATGTTAAGGCAAATAACATTTGACAACTGTAACCTGAGCTTCAGTAATTTGATCTATGTCCAGACACACATGTATGTATAGAAAAGTTTCAACTAAGTACATTTGAATGAGGGCAAGTCAGGTGAGCTCATTTCTTGAATCTTCCCAGGTGTTCTCGGGCAATAATGAGTCTTTGGATTTGAGCTGTGCCCTCGTAGATCTACAAAGGAAATAAGAAAAACTTAAGGACACTGAACGTTTGCCAGATAGCTCTGTTAGCGGTGGTTAGATGCACAACATCAGCACCCACCTGGTAGATCTTGGCATCTCTCATCAGCTTCTCTACCGGGTATTCACTGTTGAAGCCGTTCCCTCCGAATACCTGGACGGCGTCAGCGGCCACCTGATTGGCGATGTCTCCAGCGAAGGCTTTGGCGATGGAGGCGTAGTAAGTGTTTCTGCGACCCTGGTCCACTTCCCAGGCGGACCTCTGGTACGCCATCCTGGCCAGCTCCACCTTCATCGCCATCTCAGCCAGGAGGAAGGACACGGCCTGGTGCTGTGAAGCAGCATCAATGTACTTTTACCACTGTTCTGCTATCTGATTTATCATGAGTTACGGTAATGACTGTACCACTAATCCAATGAACTCAAAATGGGTTATAATCAATGTCCTGTGAAGGAACAACAATGACTTATTAAAAACAAACCTCAGCGATAACTTTGCCAAAAGTCTTCCTCTCCAGTGCGTAATTGGTAGCTTCTTCCAGTGCCCTCTGTGCGAGGCCTGTTGCTCCTGCTGCCACCTGCATCATAACAATTACATTAGCAAACATCAAAGACACAAATCTTCAGTGACAAAAACAACTAAACATTGGTTTTTCCATTTGAAATGGTTGAAAGCATGAAATTGCACGGTTGTAGAGCTGCAATGATTAGTCCATTAATCAATTAACACATTTGCTGTTACTATATAAAGGCAGTGTAAAAATCATGAATCATGAAGTCTGCAGATAAGAAACATTGATTTCTTTTACAGATTTTTATTCCTCGAGCACATCAGTTTAAACTGGTATTCTCAAAGTTTTTATTCCCACACAAGTAGCATTTGCTGCTGTAAAAGGACACTGTTGACTTTAGGTCACAGTAACCAAAGTCCTGCTGTGACAAGACATTTCAGATCCATTGAAATTGAAATTGCCCCAAAAAAAAGGGTTAGGGTTATTACCACAACAAGAGAGACATATATTCATGGTACCACAGAAGAAGACCTACCGGTGGCCTGGTGTTGTCAAAGGCACCCATGGCAATTTTGAAGCCGGCTCCCTCTGTGATCAGGACGTTCTCCTTTGGGATCCTCACATCCTCAAAGGTGATGCCTCTGGTGTCAGAGCACCTCTGGCCCATGTTCATCTCCTACAAGCACAGAACACACACACAAGGACACGTTATCTTGTGGTGCACATGTCACTGTGTCAAACCTTTGGACTGCAACCCCAGAAATAAATTATGGGACCATCCGCACCGACTCTAAGGTGTGTCCTTATTAATTATAATCTAATTCTATCAAATAATTTAGACAGCGATGACACTCATCTACAATCATAATAAACTTCACATGTAAACAATATTCCCTTTGAGCTCAAAGTCTCAAATTTGAGAGACATTCAGCAGGTTTGTGTCTCATATGACTGCAGTATGAGGGAAAATTAGAAATGTGATTTTGTAGCTTTAAATGTTTCATGCAGACATACATACATGGAGCCCTTAGAAAAACATATTCTTTCTTGGTCTAATGGGACTGAGGAAATATTTTTCTAAATTGCTTCCCTTAAAAACTTAATTTCCACCTATGACACACCTTCTCTAACATACAGAATAAAATCAGAAAAAAAAACAAAAACAAAACCAGCCTCATCTCACCTTCCTTCCTATCTGAATTCCTGGAGTGTCGGCATCCACAATGAAGCCAGTAAAAGCCTTGCCTGCTGGATATTTGGGATCTGGGTTAGTACGGGCCAGAAGGAAGTACCTAGGAAGATGAAGGATGTGTGAATGTACAAATAAGCTTCAGGACAGACACTTTCTACATATCAGTATTCATTACATTTTAAAGGACACGTATATGCACACACAGTTGTCAATTTATTAGGTGCATCCAGCTAAAACTAATGCAACAGTATAATCCTGCAATAAATCCTTCCTTAATAAGGATTAAAATGTTCAGTTCTCTCATTCTTAGTGCACAACAGGAGCAACGGTAGAGAGTACACACCAGTTAGCTTTCCCACCATTGGTGATCCACATCTTCTGCCCGTTAACAACATACTCATCGCCCATCCTCACAGCTCGGGTCTTGATGCCGGCCACATCGGATCCCGCCCCGGGCTCCGTGACGCAGTACGCCTGCCAAAAGCACAACACACAGCAGTTAACCCCGTCTGATCTGATGCAAGAGAGAGCAGGAACGTTTTCCATTTATTTATTTATTTTTAGCTGGTGTCAGCAGGCCGTAGTGAGGTAACACCATAATATGTCAATGCCTATGTTTCTCCCTCCACATTGTCAATCTCTGTCAGTGCATCACTGTTGAGGAAAGATTCAACATAAACTTTGGCATGTGTAAATGAAAATAAATAAATATACAATAAGGCCCTTCTGAGAATAAATACTTACACACATAAGAGGCTCCTCAGTCAATCTTCCCAGGTATTTCTTCTTCTGTGCATCATTGCCAGCTAAAATAACAGGCATTTGCTGTGTGGGAAAAACAGATAGAACTTAGTTCCATCCTCCATTACTAATCATTGTTATGACCAAAAGACTTGCACATCCTGAAAATACTGATTATAGAAAATTAGATCGATAATGTTCAGTAGCAGCAGTGAAGCTTTGGCTTTTTTTTTTAAATCCCCAAAAAAGGAATAAAGTTTTCCATCAAATTATACAGGAAGAGTTTGGACTTGGAGTGCATGTCTGCGTTTGCCTTGCTCAAGAGTCCACTGGGGGTTAAAAAAAAAACTCAGTGGTGGATAAAGATGGTTGTCCTTTAAATCTTATTGATACATTTGAAAGTGGGGGCTGTGGTCTCATAAGTCAACTTGTCACTGAGGACAACAGAAACTGGGATTTATTCATTTCGTGTCATTCCTAACGTTAGTGGATCATAACGAGTACAAATGAATCAGATTCATTAATGCAGATCCCCCAGTGCAAAATGAGCTCCAGCTCCTTCAAAACTAGTTAAGAGAAAGTGAATCCCTTATAACCCTGATAAACGAACACTTACTCCCAGAGAGTTTGCTTCAATAGCCGTCTGTACTCCTGTGCAGCCATAAGCCAACTCTTCTGTGATGAGGCAGTTGTCAAATATTGACAAGCCCATTCCACCTGAAAGCAAAAGGGATGACTATAAATAATAAAACATTTCCATCGGCATAACAAAAACATTAACACACTTAATGAATATATACTGAATTTGCTTAAGTGTGGCTGTTATTTAGGCCACCACCTACAAACACAACTGATGTGAGACAAACTGTCAGGATGCACATGGCCTACCACAAAGGGGGAACTCAGTATTTGTAATGAAAAGGTTTAAAATACGGAAGTAATTTTGAAATGGACAAAGACAATAACATACCATATTCCTGTGGAATGTGACCGTTCATCAGACCAAGCTCCCATGCTTTCTTGATGATGGGGACAGGATACTACACAATAACAGGACATTTAAGAGTATAATTATATGTAAATACATACACGACTGATCCCTGAGGGGAATTTCACATGTTCTTACATATACACTCACTGCAGCCTAATCTTTGGACTGTACTCACTTCACCACTCCTGTCATAAGCAGGTGCCGCAGGGACGATCTCTTCACGTGCAAACTTCCTCGCCAGCTGCTGGAACTCCTTTTGCTGATCCGTCAGCTCTGTGGGACGAATGTAGCAAGAAGACTCACGAGAAGCAACTTCAACTCACAGTTTAAAGATCAGGCAACGATTACAGTGACCAATAACTCTTTCAGTGTACATACCGTAACAGCATGCGAGTATTATTTCAAGGCAGATATGAAAAGAAGCGACCATATCCCTTAAAATTATGTAAAGGTTCCACATCCCACTCACCAAAACAGAAACCAGGAGATGCCGAGTGGCCGTTGTGAGACGCTGCAACATCTGCGGCAGCAGCGCTGGTGCTCTGCAGCCGGATACCAGACCGCAGACTGGTTCTGAGCACCTGTGCATGGAGGAGGAAGAGATCAGCGAAAAAAGTTACACACAACTTTTATATTTTTAATTTAGTAAAACATGAGTTAGGCCCAGTTTGTTTAAGCAGATTAACCTATTTCTCAAGCTGCAACTCCATTTCCTATCAAGCCATCAGGAAATCAGATACATACGTCCTTACTCCTTTTGTGCAACACACACAAGAAAATGTATGCAATGTTTTATATGCAAATACAAAATCTAATAACATTTGTATAGGCAAATATAAGTAATAACTGATTCAAACTCTATAAATTAAGCTATTCATATGCTCAGTGGCCTGTTTATTCAATCTAATGCAGTTCAATGCAATAGCCCTGCCATGACCCAGCATCATATGAGGGCTCATCAAAAAAACACATGAACCCAGGACCAGGAATGGGAAACTCTACTACTATACATTAAGAGTCAGAATATCAAAAAAACACTGTGCATATGAAGCAGTCCAGTACAACAACAACACCACAACAACGAATTCAGTACTAAAACCACGGTCTTTTGCTAAATCATAATAATTATAATTTGGTAGTCGTTTTTGTCCCTCATAATACCTCCGGGGATCCGTAGAAGAGCCTCAGATTCGGGGTAAATATTGACAAAATAACAAGGCCTTCTAGGTATTTCAGAGACGACTAGCCAAAATGACTATGTTTGAAAGACACAGGTGCTTTTCTCTGAGGTAAATGTATCACACGAGAGGCTCCAACCGGGGCTAAACATTACAAAATTAGCTGTCTCCTAGCTAGCCTGTTAGCCTGTTAGCCCGTTAGCCTGTTACGCAGCTGGCAAATTTTTCATCTGACTGACTCGATAGAAAGGAAAATGTCGGTCAGCAGGACAACAAGCTGCAACGACCGCTCTTCAATGAGCTAAAACTGTGAAAACATGCTGGTGAATTATAGCTAATTTAAAGAAACTCACCTTGTTGAGCAGCATAGTTATGACACCAGTTCACCCCTCTCAATAGCAGACACGACCCACAATACCTTTGCCCCACTTGTGAACGTGCGCCGTGTCAGCCAATCACAGCATTGGGAATGATCACGTGTCCGCTCTCAGCATCCAGGAAACGACTTTTGACCCAGTTTCTTATCCAGACGTTTCATAACAAAAATACAACATTAAACTTAAGTTTTTAAAGATTTTAAGGTACCATAACGCTGTCACCACCATTGACGAGACGAGAGAATATTAACCGAAAAGGTAGGTCAGTGGAAAACGGACCAAAATGTTATGGTACAGGATATAAAACCCCCAGGTCAGTACAACAAAGATACACAGTATAATTTAAAGTCATTCAATTTTTTATTTGTTCTTCTCATGGTTATGTATAATTTCAGAAAATATAGAAAAGTAACTCACAACCAGAACACTCTTTACACATGTATGACTGAAAATGAGCAGGAAGAAGAAGAATCTTAATTTTCATGTCCCTTACTTAAAATACAAATAAACTGTAGAATTAGATGGTCTATCAACAAAAGATTAAACAGCCAATACTCACAGTAACATCAGAAAATAAGAAGCAAAAGCCAAACACAATAACTCACTATTAACTAGGGAAAATATTACCAGATACGTCATATAAATTATTCTTCTTTTATAAATTTTCTCAAACTGAAAGATATTTATTCAACCCCTTAAATCAATTTCTAGAGAATTCTGCTAACGTACACGTCTGCTTTAAGGTAGTCCAGGCAAACTGATGGTTAAATTGAAATTTGCCAGTGTGATCCTCATCCTCTGAAATAAAAAGAAACTAAAAAACAAGAAAAACAAATACTTTTTTCTTTGACCTGTACATAACTTACAATGTTTGCAACTCAAGTCTTTAAGTTTTTATAGCCCAGCACTCCCATACAGTAGCTATAATATGGTAAAACATTAAAAAATCACATATACACATAACTTTAAAATAATCATAATCATAAATCAGCTTCATAATACACGAGATATAGCTTACAGACCTCTTCGATGTCTCCTGTAGAGGTCTAATTGTAATTTTCTTACCCTCTCCTTCAGACCAGAAGTTAGGTTGGTGTCTCCTCTCTGAACCCTCTCAGTTATCTTCTATAAATTTTAATTTATTAAGGCTGCACTTGCACATTCCCAAAGGATTTATATAGTACTAAAACTTTTCCCCTGCTTCAATGTTCATAAGTTCTTCTAATTATCACCAGCGTTGAGCCTTTTAAATGTTTTTTTTTAATGAAAATGTTGATGAAAAATGACCCATCACCCACAACACCTATATCTCTCTTCCACTTGCTTTACTGAAGATACAAATGAATTAAAACTACAACTGGACATTGACACCCCACAGAGGTTAATCCAACACAGACTCATAGGAGTGTCATAAAAAAGAATAAATGTGTGACGAAATAGGAAAATAAATGTGGAGATGTAGGAGGATTAAATAAGTAAATTAACAATATTGAAATAGAACGATTAGTAAATAAAGGAATAAAAAATGTGGACGCATAAAATAAATCTAAAGGAATAATTATATGAATTTTCATACATTTTCATTTTTATTTAATTTATTTCTGTATATCTGTATTTATTTATACATGTTTAAATATTTATATTTATTGCATATAAATTACTCTGCTTTGTAGTTATCTTTATATAGTGTCATTTATTCATTTTCATCCCTTCATTCTTTTAACTATTTTTCCTATTCATTTTTGCTTTTCCTTAAAAGGCTGAGTAGTCTATTCCAGCACACGAGCCCTGCTTTAGCCACGAGTGTATAGTAAGAACTGCATACTGTCGAACCATGCTGGGAAAATACACATTTAAGATCAGAAGGATGCAAACTTCACATTCACTGTGGCAGATTAAACAAAAAGAGCCATAAGTGGGTTTATTGTCAAGCAGGTGTAAAACATACAGGGAATTTGCCTTGATATTTGAGTGTGTAACGGTCACAGCAAACATAAGAGCCATTCAAAGATCCTTTCATTAAAATAAAGATAAACTGAAGTGGTGTGAAGAAACTACGTACTATACATTAGCACCATTCTTTAGGTACCTGCACCACAGTTGTAGAGTATTTCTATTTTCTGCTAATATATTCAACTATAGATACGAGTGATTTAAGATCCTTACTGTTGACCTTGTTCACATTTTTGGCATTGTGTATATTTTGTATCCATTGGTTATATTTGCACACTCCTACATTTCTAATTCTCATAATCAAGTTCTTTTATCAGACCAATTTATGAGATGACCCATATCCATATATTGTCACTATGCTAAATCAAAAGACTATAGAAGAAGCTACAACTTAACTAGCTTCAATGTCACATCAGTAACATTAACAGTATATTGCGTTATGCTGCTATAGGCTCAGACTGCCGGGGGACTCCTATGGTGCACTGAGCTCCTCTCTATTCTCTCTCCTCCTCTTCCTCTCCATCATTATGTCTCATGTCAGCCAAATGTCTGCCTCTAACTTGCTATCTTCCCCGGAGCCTTTCTGTGCTTTCTCATCGCTCAGGTTCCTGTGGATCCTGGTCCTGGCCCTGTTGATGTGGTTTTCTGGTTCCTGTGGATCCTGGTCCTGGAGGTTTCTCTTTTCCCACTGGGTTTTTCCTTCCCAAAGAAGGAGGGTCATAAAGGGCAGGTGATGCCTCAGACTGATCCACCGGACTGATCCATTGGCCTCATCGACTGCTGGACTCTTTATTAGATTGTTTGTTCGCTTACACTTGTTTATTTCAGTGAACTTTGTAAAGCACTGAGAGACAACTGTTGTGATATTGGGCTATACAAAATAAATTGAATTAAGTTAAGACATGCTGTGGTCTTCCTCAACTCCCAGCTCATAAATAACCCATTATCTCAATTAGCTCATTAGGTCAAGAACTGCACTCATTTGCTTTATTCACCAAGTTATTTGAAACCAACTATCAAATTTTGCTCACAGCCTCTGATAGGAGTCATGTCCACATACCCTGCTGATTAAACAATGAACTGCAGGCTAGTCACCTGAGTTTTACACCCTGCAGATGAGAATAATAAAAAAAAAAAAAAAAAGAGGCAGAAACAGGCAGTTGTGGGATGTCTGGATTTTATTGGCGTATCAAACAGCTGTACATCTATTTGCCTTTCTTGGCCTTGATCTTCCTCAGGTAGAACTCGAGCTCCTTGCCCTCCAGGAGGTAGCCGTCTGCCCTGCCGCACTGGCCAGGTCTGGAGGCGATGCAAGCTGCAGGAGGGAAGAAGGAATGTCATCAAGGGGGCAGATAAACCATCTCAAACGAGGAGTGCTGTAGTCAAATAATTTTAGGAAACTGATGGAGGAATATTGCATCTAAGTTCATAAGTTGGTTTTGATACAACAGAAATGCTGATAAATACAATACTGATGTCAAATGAGAATTAGAAATTTAGGCTTCAGTCTTGTGACTGTGCAGGACATTTTGAACCATGTAAGTGTAAAAACCTGCCCTGCTTCACCCTTAGCTACACTAATTCACATGAAGCACCCCAGTGCAGAAACACTCATCTTAGCCCCTAGACAGAACACCGGTTCATCAGGTGTAAAAGGACCGAGTGCTAAGATTTAACTTCTCAAACTTCACCCTCCCCAGCCAAGCAAGTTCAGATATATTAGTGTGGCCAGCACGTCTTTCTCAGAGTCTCTGTTATCACCACTTTCATTCAGTAGCAGAACTGGACAAAGTTATCGTCATGGAAAGACATGCACCAGATCAGACAGCACTTTACAGCAGGTGCTGTGGAAAGAAATTGATTTTAATTGTGTTCTTGTGTGTCCCTCCGGTACCAACTGTTCATTTTGTCAAAAAGTAAATACTTTATAGAGACCACCTGTAAGTGTTCTTTTTCCCCAAAAACTAGAAAATCAAATCTACGGTTGGACTAAAGTATTCCACAGGATTAGATTAGCTCAGTTTCACATCCCCAAAAGCATGCATTTCAAATGACGAGGAATAATGGATCTAAAACTTACTTTTAATTCAGATATTTGGAAACTCCATAAATAATTTCTATGTCAAGTGTGATCCAAATGTGTGAGTCTCTGTATTAACATTTTAGAATTTGATTGGCAGTGAAATTAATCCTGAAGTATTGAGTCACATGCAATATTGATACTGCCAATGATATTTCTTTGAAGTTATCCCCTGGGAGACTAAGGGACTTTAAGGGAAGAGCCAGTCAAGACTTAAGAGAAATACACCAGTGACAAGTCAAACTTGAATACCTAAAGCCATTCCTGACAAATAAAGCATACACATGTTGACACTCACCAAGCAGTTTTCCCTGCTGGAACTGCTCCTCCAAGAGAGGGCTGATCTTGGCCGTCTTTTTGCGCTCATCGTACTTCTTCTGAGTCCTCTTTGACCTCTTCTTGTTCAGGACCTCTTCCTCCTCAGGAGTCTACAGAAGACACAGGAATAAAGCTCATTAGATGAACATAAAACATGTGAGGTAAGTTCACACTTCAGCTGCTGGGTGATTGGTGCGATTAACCATGCAGCAGGTCTTTCTCAGAGTCTCTGTTATCACCACTTTCATTCAGTAGCAGAACTGGACAAAGTTATCGTCATGGAAAGACATGCACCAGATCAGACGGCAGCTATGATACAGATTCATGAAAGGAAAGTGCCCTTTACTTGTCACATCTTGTGACCCTGGTTTTGATCACTTTTGGAATGATTTTACGTCGCACTTCTAGCAGATATACCAACCGAATATGGACATAGTATATAACAAGACTAGCAGTCTCAAATTTATGCAACCCAGAGCATTAAGCTTCAACACTGAGGTGAAAAGCCACCTCTGTGTAAACAGACAATTTTCAAATAAAAATTGTCTTTGATCAGCCATTATAGCAGCACCATATAGTCTCTACACCGTTTTTTAACACGACATGGTACAGGGTGTTTTCCCCCCCACACACACATACCAGCTTGGCTCCCTTCTTGCGTCCCAGAGGAGTGGCGAAGTGAGCCTCATACCACTGTCTGTAAGGAAGGCTGTCGACGAGGACGATGCAGTTCTTCACCAGGGTCTTGGTTCTGACCAGCTCGTTGTTGGAGGCATTGTAGACCACATCAATGATCCTGGTCTTCCTGGTGCAGCCTGTGTACACAAATTTAAATGCCATTAGCAAAAGCTATATTTCCTTCACTTTGTGAACCGACAACATTGTTCTGTGAAATCTTTAAAAACGCAGCACGTCAGTAAATGAAATGTCTTTCTCAGGGTCTCGTTTATCACCACTTGCATTCAGTAGCAGAACTGGACAAAGTTATCATCATGGAAAGATGTGTGCAGCATCCAACAGGGCTCAGAAGATCCCGTGAAATCAAAGTGGCATTTAAATTAAACTTACACTCAGAGCCCCATGAGAAGTTTCCAACATCCAGCCTCAGAGCGCGGTACTTCTTGTTCCCACCCCGGACCCTCACGGTGTGGATGCGACGAGGTCCAATCTGCAGAAAGATATTTTACCAGTGATGCAATTAGTGTGTCTAGAATTCAGACAACTGTGTTGAAGATTGCAGTCCATGAACATGGACTACAGTGTGTCAGTGTAACTATGACAAGTCCTACCATTGGCAAGTCCTAAGCTTTGAACCAAAACGGTCCAAAAACAGACAGGCCTAAGGTCACGTTTTCATCATCCACACTACATCTAATTAAGCAGAGTTTCATACTTTATTTTTTTACCTTTGTGTTTGCAGGAGGGCGCCCGAGCTCATACTTCCTTTTCTTATGATAGGGCTTGCGTTTACCGCCGGTCTTGCGGCGTTTGTGCCAGTTATCCCTTGAGATACCTGGATACAATGGAGAAAAAAGGGATAAAAATGGTGTCAGGCTATGGACCAGCTCACAATTAGTCCACTACAAAATTATGCTATACGCTTGAGACATCAGTTCTCCAAGGTAGGGTGTCCGCAATTGTATTTCGGATTCCGCTTAAAGAGTATCATCATGTCACTCAAGCAATTGTGATCCCCTCATGGCCAAAGGCTAAAGCTGTCTAGCATCATGGTGAAATGGACCATTAAACACCAAACCGAATTTGCTCAAATTTAACTACCTACACTGAATAAAGATGCATATTGTCCTTTATCTTCGATCCTTCAACACAGAAACCAAGGATATCTCGCATTTTCGACACCTCAAACTCACTGTGGCCTTTATCAACCAGCATGCACCTCAGGTGCCCAAGATCCACCTTTGATAACTTACTTACAGTTGAACCTTTGACATATGATAAGCTAAATGCACCCAGCTGCCTTCCACACGTGTGACTGAGCTACAAGCTACTATTCTTCCATAAAGTGTTGCGGTGCAGCATGACACGATCATGAGTATCCTGCTAGCTAATGCTAACACTAGCAACACAGCGCTCCTTTAGCTCTTCAAGATTTAACACTACAATTGAAGAGTTTACATGTAGAGTAACATTACACTCCTTTGAACTCTGTTGTAATATTATAAACCTCCCAAAAAGCATAGTGTGCCGTTTGCAAGCACACTTCAGCTCCAGCAGCTAACTACACGGCCAATGAGAGCAGCCATCTTGGGAGCACATCACACATCCCTTTCCAAAATACTTAATTAAAATAAAATTTACTGACTGTAGACAACAAAGTTAAAACTACATATACTCAAATACCATTAAGCTTCAATATAGCAAACCATGATTGGAATATTCCTTCGTTAAAACATCAGATGGACAAGGATTCTCCCTCCGACCCGAGCATGAAAACACGTACCCATTCTCAGGCGCCGGCTAGAAAGAGGAACCGCAAAGGCTCATGGGGAGGTTTGAAGACACGAGATCTCGCGATAAGGAGGGGGACGATATCTTCCTCGGACGTGATTTCATGTTTTCATGCACAACGTTATAAAAGACTTGTATTAATATACAGTATGCACTAACCTTATATTATTTTATTTGTATGAATATCTTATGGCGTTATTTATATTTTGTTATAGCTAAAAGGATTGAGATAAGGAATCAATTCTATTTCATCACATTACTATATAATAATATTATTACATTTATTACATTCTATTTGTATTTACCTTTTGATGTAATAAATCAATATTTATATTTATCAATGTACATACTTTGACAAAGTATTATGGATAAAAATCTAGATAATCTGTATTTCGTCCGTGGAAAGTCAGTAAGAGGACATTCAGTTAAGATTATTTCGTCAAACTACTATTTCCAAGGTCACAGACAAACGTTTGGGGTCAACTTTAATCTCATTTCTTAATAGTTTTATTTGTTTTTTTATGTAGAACATGACTCTTAATTACAATTCTGCTTTTACATTTTGTGAGATTGGTTAATATTCTACATTACCAAAAACTTGGGTTTTTGCAAAAGAAAGACTTGTTTTGTATTTTGATCCTCTCTGCAGTGATTTAATGTTTATCAGTGACAATCCTTTTTTTCTTGCACCTTCCTGATTAATTTTCAGAACATTACATACAAAGAAAATCTACCAAAAGTCAAACATCTGACATTGACAATCACGGACATTTCAACACATGAATTCACTTAATGTTTAATTCAAAAAACATGTTAATAAAACAAAGTCATTTTCATGTTTCCATATAGTTCTTTATTATATACAACTAGGATTAATTGGCAGTTGTGTAGATATGGTGATAAACTTGGCAAGATCTTTCCATTTAACAGCGATTTTAAAGTAAAGTGTGCAGCAGTTTGTTCAGTGAAGCAGGAGAGAGAGATAGAGAGAGAGAGAGAGAGATCACTCTTCCCAGGGGCTCATGTCCATGTCAATGGCCACACAGTTATATGCAGCGTAACGCAGCTTCTCCTCACAAACCTTTGCACTGCAGGACAGAAGGAACAAGAGGAGAGGAAAAGATGTGAGCCGATAAATTTAACGTCATCGTCAACGAAAAGTCATCTGCTTCGTAAGAGCTCAGAGAGCTACATGAATGTAATGTAGGATTATGAAAACTTAAAGATAAAAGCAGCTGGTAGTGTCTTACTATAGCATCATATAAATGCAAAGATATGCAAACAGAGAACGTGAGTGTACCTCGGATAGTTGGGTAAATAAAGAGTGCTGGAACATGTGGAGGACTGTGGAAGTGCATCGGTCGTTTCTGAGCTAAATCAGGAAATAGAAAATGTTCAAAATGACATTATTATTATTATTATCATTAGCAACCAGTAATTTCTCTGTAATCTTTTTTTTTTTTTTTTTTTTTTAGATGTACTTGGACTCACCCTTGTTTGTCAGGAAACACGTAGATAGGCGCAGGAAGACGACTTCTACCAGTTACAAACCTCAGAAACCTGCTCCGATCCTCTGAAAACAAAATTCAAAACCCTTGTCAGTCACTGATGTAATGTGGGTTTATAGCCGTCATCTGTAGATTTTCAGCACAACAAATACATCAAGCTACGTAGATAATATGACACGTTGTAAAAGACATTCGCTGCAGTGGGCATGCTCTGTGAAGAGTGAACTGACCATTGGTGAAGTTCGTCAGCGCTTCCCACAAGTATTGCACTCTAACGTCACTTTGTTCCAGATCCTCGTAGCGTGCTAGTCGGGAGATAGAAACAACATTAATGCATTACAACCTTCTCCAAAGACAATGACATCAAAAGACATCAGCTAACATGCTGATGTTTAGCAGGTATAACATTTACCATGTTTACCATCTTACTTTAGCATGTTAGCATTCCAACATTTGCTAATTAGCACTAAACACAAAGTACATGTGAGGCTGATGGTAATGTCCTTAGTGCTGCAGGTGTTTTGCCAGAACCCAAAGTACTGCTTTGTAGTATTTGCATCATCTGGTTGCCATAAATGTCTGAACAACTCATCCAATAGTTGTTGAGTTATTTCAGTCTGAACCAGATTGATGGACCAACTGACTGACTGACAAAGAGACTGACCAACATATTGTGTCACCTCCTCTATTAACACAGAAAATGTGTGTTTATTGTCAAAGAGGCCGAGGTAAACACTCACTGAGTCGTTTCAGGGCTTCCACAGTGATCTCCGGGTCTCCACACACTTTCTTTTCCACTTCCTGCCAGGTGAGCAGGTCCAGCACCGCCTGAGGAACCACCTTCAGCAGCCCTGCCTGCATCGCTGCAATCTGTGATACACACAAATAATCAGGCACATGCACATTTCAGTGATCGAGCAACTCTATATGCACCATAACTACTGGAAGAGTTTATACTTCAGAATAAAAGCACTTGCAACCAGACAAATTCGAGCCACGCTTGAAGTAGCAATGAGGAGGAGGGAAAAATGTAAAGGCGTAGTAGTCCCACCTGCTGCCTGCTCTCCTCCAGCCGAGACTTCTGCACCAGGCGGATGAACTCGCTGCGGTCCTCGTAACGAACGGCCACGTTACTGCCGCCAGGGATGAGCTCCACCATCTGGCCATCGCTCAGCAGGGTGGTGTACACCAGCTCCTCACCAAACCTGAACTCAAACGTCTCCCGGTCCGTGTTCTCCATGGCTTCCAGCAGGTTCACCTGAAACACAAATCCAAATCTAACTTGAGACAGTGACTGCGAAAAGAAGGATCAGTGGTCACACCAAACAGCTGGAGATTATTCTCCACAGGCCATTAGTGTGATACATTGATCATTGATCATAAAAGTAAATTTGAAACTACGCCACCTTTTACAATGTCAGTAGAAATGCACATAATATAAAAAACTATTCAGTAAAAATACTGATAATGACTGAATTCAAAAGTTTGGGTTTCAAAGTTGTGTACATGAGCCTCCTCTTCAATCTGATGGCTAAAATGAACATGACATGACGTGAAGGAGCTGCGATAATTTGAATGTCCTCACCAGCACAGAGTCTACAGCAGGGAAATCTTTACTCCAGCCGACAGCCTCCCCAGTCAGCTGCTTCCACACCAGCCCGGGCAGAGCCAAGACCTGTAGGATTGGACACAGGAGGAGCCAGAAAATCAAGTCTCTACATCCTCCCTTTCTTATTTCATAGTGATCTCAATGACCCACAGCAGGTGGACAGTGGGCATCACTCACCAAGAAGTCTTTTCCTCTGAGAGCAGCTCCCATGAGCTGACCGATCCACTCATATTTGTGGAACTCTTTGCAGGACGGGTTGGGGACGTAGTAATCTCTGGCCTCTAAGGCGCCCTGAGAGACCAGCAAAAGACAGGTCAAGAAAAACCTCCAGCCAATGAGAACACAGAGTCAAATCTCGACTGAGTGCAGGCAGCAGGGATGAGTGGTTACCTGGTTGGACGTACGGCTGAAGAACGGCAGAGGCATGGGACACTCAGCTGAGCTGGGACAAAGCTCCTCAGACATGTCGGCCAGGCTGTCCCGAAATCCACCTCCCTGATCGATGATTCCCTCTGCGATGAACTTACATTCCCACCACTGGTCATACCGAGCAGGCCATCTGACAAACCAGGAACAAAGATGGAAGGTTCAGGTTTCACTCAGACTCAGACAACAAATACATGATACATGAGCCAGCTGTAAGCCATGAAAATGCACACCTGTAATCCAAAGTCTTCTCAAATTTATCAGATGGCTTGAGACCTTCATACACCTGCAAGCAGAATTATACAAATCATAAGGCAATGGCATTGACTGTGCATGAATATGGACAACATGACAACTCTGCAGTGATGTCACCACTCAGGACGTGTTTTCCTACCTGATTGAAGACAGCGTTCTTACAGCTGGTGTCCAGAGAGGGGTTGTCTCTGTGCTCCATGGCCAGACGTCTGTTGATGTAGAGTCGGGGCATGAAGTTTGGCTTGCTGGTCTCAGAGTCCTTCAGGCACTGTGTGATGAGGGCTGAGCGGCGTTTGGACAGCAGCAGGAACTGCTTTATGCTCTAGAGGGCACCAAAGAACCCACGGGTAATTAAAAACACTCTGGGTGACAATAAATGACAATAAATTCTACCTCGACTGAAGGTTTTGAAAAGTCAATGATGTTCTATTAAGCCTTTTTTTTTTGGTCCATAAGCCCTCCATTAAAAAGCCACTCAGGGCTGTACCTTTTTGTATATCACTGCTTTTTGCATACTTATTCAGTATCGGTATTGTTTATTTTAAAGGCTTCACTGACTCACTTTGATCTGGCTGAAAGTACCCAAACTGTAGTCCCAGGCTGGTACCAAGTGTGGGAGCACACTGTCCAGGAGACAGATGAACCTGCAGAGAGCGAGACAGAAAAAAAAAGAGACTGAGAATGAATGAACACATTTTTTTGATCTTCACAAAAACATCCCAGCTAGGTGCTAATTACTTAACTCTGGCACTAGGATGAACGTTGACCTACCTCTGGATGACCAGTGCTCTGCGGTACAGGACGTCAGGCGTGTTGCCCTGCAGGCGGGGGTAGCGCACCAGGTTAGAGGACTGGAAAACATCAGCGTTCAGACCCAGATCTCTCTCACACGACGACTTGATCTTCAAGCCTCGGATCCGGACATCTATCCCCTCATCTGTGAAGTCAAAGGACAGAAGAAAAATTACTTTAAGGATATCACTATAGAAGCTTGTGCAGCCAAAGAATCCCCCAAAAATCTACAGAAGTGATTGAAATCACAGGAAATATCTTGTTATGTAAACAAAGAAACACACTTAAAAGCCTTACCTCTACATTCCTCAATCCGAACCTCAATCACAGGCAGGTGAGATGTCATATCCTCCAGCACACACACTTCTCCGATCAGGTTGCTAGAGGCAAAAGAGAGCAGAGAGAGTTTAAAGTAACTGTAACTGATGAAATGGCTCGGTGCAGCAGGCTGATATGCATTATAATAACACACTACTACACTTTTATTTCTCCGCTTTTATCAAGAGAAAATAGATTTAGATAAACCACAAGAACAATATATCAGTTAGTTATCAACCTTCTGTTAAAGATATACTCTACTGTAATAATAGAGATCGTCTCTCCTGAAACTTATTGTCATATTTCCCTTCTATTATATTTTCCTAATTTGTTTAATGCACTAAATAATGTCAAATGTAGTATCATCATATGATTTCTCTAACTGCTCACAATATGTGGGTCATCTTGACTTAAAAATCCGCTTTCAATATTGAACACTGACAAAAAAACTTTGTCTGACTAAAGCTTTAATCCAAAACTAGTGGTTTAGTCCCTTCTACAGCTCATATATTGTAATCTGAAGCATATCCATGACACCCAAAGAGTTCATGATGAAATATGTTGACAAAATTGCTTTGAAAAGACTCACTCATCTATGGTGACGTCACTCAGCTTCTTTAGGTTGTCTCCCTCTCCTCCAAACACTGTGACTCGCTTGGGCATGTAGTTGTCATCTGTAGAGTCCACCGTCAGTATCAGCTTGCTACAGAGCAAAGACAAACACATCATACACAATAAAGACACGTCAAAATGTTTTCAACAAGATAAAAGTTCATATGAGAAACCTCAAAATTTTATATCATGAGTTTTGGCTCCAGTCGTCTTTAGTGTATTATTTGAATGTATTTCCTTATGTACATAGTTTACTTAGCATCAGTTCCTGCTTCCACTTTGGTCAAAAGTGTGTGTCTAACATAGACACACAACATAGAATAATATAACAGAAACATCCTAAGCAGGAGTTGAAATATGTTGCTGGAATCAAGGAATTACTAAGTGAAATATTAAATACAATACATTTACACTAAATTTGATATTAATCTCTTGTGTTTTTTCATTCACTTTGTTGCTCAGCTGCTCCTTACTTCACTACGGTGCCCCTCTTCATGTGCAGGCGGATCCAGTGCTGTCCCTGCATGCCGTCGCTCTCCCAGTAAGTTTCAGTGTCGCCGTCTGTCAGACAGCTCGCCCCTCCACTGGGATCCTCCTATCAGCAAATACCAAGGCAAACCGCTCACTGACACATGTACACATGTGTAATTACATGTTTTTGCTGCGTCATACCACTCAATGATATAACAATTGTTATTATTATGTTATTATTTCTATCAAATCTTCAATATCATACAGGGTGAAAAACCAGACAATAAACAAACTGCTTTTTAATACTCATAGTTTTATTCTAATAGCTTTATCTTGACTAGAAAATGCACACAGACTTGAACATCCCTGTTTTTTAAGGTCTATCTAGACTAGTTTTAAAGGGGGAAAACAAAACAAAACACAAATATGTGAGTGTGTGAGACTCGCCGAACATGAAGAGACATCAATGCTGGTCACACACTGCTTCACGCTCCCCAGGTTCTCATCCTCTTTCCCTATGTGGTCGTAGAAGTAGTGCACCAGGTCCTCGTCACATTCGTATGTCCAGGTGGGAGGAACGTACCTTGAAGATTTGAGGGGACAATTTGACAACCTGCTGCTTTCTCAACACAACCCAAAAAAAAAAAGTATTGACCTTAAACTCACCGTAGCTTCTGGACGGCGGCGTCATCACACTCCGCGATTTTGGGTTTGGAGCCGATGTACAGAGCGTTCTCCACGTTGACCACCTGCTCCCACCTGTTGCAGGGCTTGTGGTCGTAGCCGAAGAGCTGCTGCTGTCTGCTGACGGTCTCTGGTGACTCCACCGGGACCAGCCTGTCGCCTCCTTCTGTGTGTTTACACACCAGGATCCAGCCTTCCTCCAACTCCAGACCCGGACGGTGCTCCTCAAGCTGCTCCTGGACGCAGACGTGGATCATTATGTCAACTTGTGTTTAGCCCGCTACATTTACAATCATCAAATCAGAACTAATAGGTAATAAAACAAAGATGGACAGTGGGTCATCCAGTAATCACAGGCTCAATTATTTCAAAAATCCTTTTAAGATAAGTATGACCAGACTTAACCGTAATCAATAACTTCACTGTTTGTATTGTGGAACTAATGTAAAGGCAACCGTATATTTTTCTACACTGGGGCACTGAAAATGTGCTTTAAGGTGGACTGTGAGGTAAAAAGACATCTTTATTTAGTGCCAAAAGTAAAAAAAACAACAACACAAAAACGTATTTCAGCAGTGTGAATCTGTTGCATTTGGACCTACAGTATATTTGTCACATTACTTACTTCTGCATTTTTATCTTAAGTGTTCAGACTTCATCCATCCATCCAAATATTCTATATATATCTATATAAGTATTATCTTTTCGAGGGTCGCCAACTGACCTATCCTGCATATCTTTAGAGTGTGGAATTAAACCAGGACACCTGGTGGAAACCATGCAGATATGAAGAGCCTGCAAACTGGACATAGAACGACCCACGCTGGTCAATACTGAAGTCTAACGCTGGATCTTCACACTGTAACGTGAACTGTATTATTCAAAAGAATCATAGAAAAGTTTGCGACTTTTTGATTATACTTTTGCCAACACTTGTCTGTCGCTAAAAACACAAACACTCAGACATCATGATGTGAAGATGATGTGCTTACAAAGATGAAAATCATGAACTTAACTACATATTTAACACCAGCACAAAGAGTAAAGGAATGAAATGTGGCAGGTCTTATTATGGCAGAAGAATTAGAGAAACTGCATCACTGTTAACGTGGGAGAGGGACTGAGGCTTACCTTATTGATTTTGACCCACAGGCCCTGGCTGTTGCAGTATTCTTCCCCTGTTGTCCGGATACAGGTCCCTTTCTTTGGTTCAAGGTTGTACTTGCATAATTTCTTAATGTGTGGAGTCTGGTGTGGACTCTCAAAGACGGAGACGAGCGTCTTTCCGACTGTGGAGCCTCCTGCAGAAGCTCCGGAGGAGGCTGAGGAGGAGGAAGAGGAGTCCTTGCAGATCTTGTAGCACACCTCTTTGGAGACATAACACAGAGACTCTGGCAGCGGCTCGCTCCTCCGGAAACACTCAATGCACATGTTCAGGAAGCGGATCCTCCCGAGCAGCAGGTGAGGGCTGTCACCCAGAGACATGGTGGAGGAGGTGGAGGTGGAGGTGGAGGTGGTGACAGTCAGCGGCTCAGCAGCAGGGAGGCATCAGCTGACATTACACCGCTGCCCTGCCTTTGTTTTCAGGGGATGCTCCTGTCCAAACCAAACCCAACAAAATAGAATATTCCTGAATAACAGATGATTCAATGAATAGCAGCTAAAGCTCGTGATTTAATTTGAACTCCAGCTCTATCTCACCGTGTGCACACAGTCTAAAAGGCCAGAAACCTGCTTATCAAAGAGCAAAGTTCAATGACACAGTGAGAAAAGTATCGACTCCCTGGAACCCATAAGAGTGAGGAAGCTAACATTAGCCAGCTAGCTAGGCAGATCACTGTATCTTGCGACTGTCATCTACAGAACCGAGCAGCTAGACGCGGCACTCAGGAACTATGGGGAATAAACATGTTTCATGAGATAAATGTTTCAAAAAACAACAGGTGTTAACGTACCCTCAGTGCCGACACGTATTTTAAGTGTGAAACTCGTCAATAGGTGTGTGGATTTCTGTCACAACGCGGAAGCGCAGAAGACAGTTTTGACCCTACCGAACTTCCGTCGTTGGTATTTCAAAATAAAAGTCTCATCATTGCATTCAATAATCTTGAACTCAACCCGTTTTAAACGGTGCATTACAATATGATCTGTCAGGTTTGTACACAACTGACCTGCGCATTAGGGGTGTTTTTACCCAGTAGAAACTCGATGTAATCGGATTTACAGATCCATCTGTCGACTTTATGCTTTTTTTGGTTTACACTCAGACCACGTGGTCTCAAAGTAAAAGCACACCTGTCGTGCACACTGCAGTCTGCATCAGCCTCATAGACTGTGTACTATGAATTATGCCGAGGTAGACTGTAAGTAGACCACATTTACTCATTGCCTCAGTAATGTTCCTCAACATTAAAAATGACATAAAATATCTTTTACTTCACTACAATTATTTGACAGCCTATTTATTGGAAGATAAAAAATGTCATAGTAGCCAAAAATAGGTCAACCTCAGCCAGCAACATCAATAAAGTGCTGCTTGATTAATGCATCAGTCATTTTAATCCAAGAATGTAAGATATATAGTATAGTGACAAGAGGGGCCTTTATTTGTCCAGTGTGGCTGGTGAAGGGGACGGGGACAGTACATGATAGAAATGTTTAAAACACCGCCACAGTGTGACACAGAGACTGTAGAAGAGGACAAATAAGGATATAAAGCGTCCATGTTATGTGAGCCAGTGACTCAAAATCAATACCAGAAATTACCCCTACACAGGCCACAGTGGACACACTTCTTCTGGAAGTACTTTTTCTAATTTTTGTGAGCATTTTTATGGAAAGTTAATTTCTTCAATAGTTTCCATGTAATGTGAGGCAGTGACTATAAATGAATATATTATGTGCAATATATCCTTATTTGTTCTCGCCTACACTCTCTGTGTCTTTTTCAAATTTTGAGTTGAAAGTAACCAAAATTAGAGTGATCAAAACAATGAATTTCTGATTCAGATGACTGGACATAACGGGGAATAAGAATAATTTTAACACACAAAAAATGATTGATTGTGTGTGCTCTCACTATGAATTGTTAATTAAGATCATACATTCTTAAGATGAATCACTGAATAATCAGTTGTTTTTTTAAACATATAAGAACAATTATGCTTTATTGCACAAATTCATTTAGACATGTCAAATCAAAAAACATGTTATACAATAAAAGTTGGCTCAAAAACTCAAAATAGTTTCATCGCAATAATTTAAATAAACTCTAGTTGTGTTCCACTTCTATTGTAATCGATGCCTTTTGTTGTTCTCTGTGGTTGGTGGTGTTGACATCATCCTCATCAGTATCATCTTCCTCATTTGGGTGCGAAGAGAAATCAGTCAGGGAAGGCAGGCTCATACCTCGCAGAATGCCTTTGCCCCTCTGCAGAAGACCGTCGAGACCGTCGCCCAGAGAGCCCTTTAGAGGTAGATACTGTTTCTTTCCAGGAGTGTTTGCAGGCTGGTGAATCTCAAGATCCTCAGCACTCATCCTGCAAATATGACATTGCCATTTTAAGCTCAAGTCCTGGCAGTGGTCGTGATTTTGCTAGATTGCGCAGCAGGAACAAAAACAACTGAAACATGAAAGTTAAAACTAGTTTACCTCATGTCAAAGGTGGAGCCTTTGAAGGCCGGTGTGAGAGTCTCCGCTGCTGTCGACAGAGTGTAAGGGACGGAGAAGTGTCTCTGCGCCCAGTGCTTGTCCTTCACAATTGGAGCCAAGTTCTGGTACATATCATCCACAGCCAGCATTGACACCTGCAGGAGAGGAACAGAATTAAAGGATCACTCTGTTTTTTTTTAAACATGAGCCTACTTTGTCTGAAAGGGCTGGTATGTACAAAAAGTTTTGGAATTGCTCCAGTAGATGAACAAGCTACAACGGCTGTAGTGTAATCCTTTGTCTGACCGGCTGAGATTGTCATTTGAAGTGTCTGACAACATTACAGAAAGAATCCTTACAGACCGGTAAGATCCTTTTTGTTTAACCAGAAACAGCCGTTATATGGCTGAGTTGAAAGCCACCAGACTCCATTGACAAAAACAGTAATTTTACATGGTAGTTGCTTGTTGATTGCCTGGTTTGTTTGTCTTACTATGTGACTGTAGTGTCTTAATAGCTTAATGTGGATCCAGCACAATATTTGTGTAACACAAACACACAAACTAACTAACCAGTCATTTCAGATTTAAAGTATGTAAAAAAAAATAGGGCCCAGGTTTAAAAATACCAGAGTTATCCTGTACAATATTAACTCATTTTAGGTTTTTACACTTGTCATAGTGGAGAGAAGCCTTGAGGGGACAACCTGAATGTTTCTGTCAATCAGCTGGTTGGTTTCAAAGTCATCATCGTCCTCGCCGAACGGATTGATGATCAGCTCCCCCACCTGCAGAGTGGAAATAAAATCACCCTTTTTAATGGCAAAATCAGAATAAAACCTGTTTCCCGCGAGTGAAACACGAACATGTCGTCTTACCTTGAGCCAGCCAGCGTAGAAGAAGAACTGCAGCAGGGTGAAAACAGGCACATACATGTCCAGTTTGTGATCCTTGTATCCCTTCTCAGGGTCCAGAAATTGTCGTCCGATCACACAGAAGGCGAAAAAAGAATAAACTGCGATAGTAACAACCTGCACAGAGAAAAAAGGCAGTTTTGTAGTGAAGTTATTCTGTATAAAAAATGGTAAAGTGTGGTTGTCTTTCAAACAAAAAACAAAACATTACAAAGATAAATAGCTATCAGATTGATTTTGATCCTACCTGAGTGTAGACCAGAGGGATGCTGATCCAGTCATAGTGGAACAGGAGACTGCATCTGGCTCTGTAATTATTCATCTCCTGCAGTTATAAACACATATTGTATATTTAGAAACACAGTTAGTTATATAGAATGTGTTGACGTATGTGAGATTGTATATATACAATATACAGTAGTATGTATAGTATAAGTGTAAAGTTTTGTTATTTTTAGAGCAGAAACACTCACGTCCATCAGCAGCCTCAAAGCGATGTCGTCCCTCACTCGCCCCTCCTCTCTCGCTCTGGACGCCAGGTTTGAGAACCAAGTCAAAGGCATCCAGTACTTGTTGAAATCTGAGTGGAGCGACTCAAATTTTTTCAGCTCGTGTGTCGTCATAAATCCTGAGCGGACATCAGAAAGTTTGGTACCAGGTCTGATAGATACTTGTGACCAGAGGAGATTCATGAAAATGTTCAGATGTGCGAATGTGAAGAAACTTTATATTCCACTCCACAGACAATCAAAACATCACTGTCAAGTGGCTTCATCACTCACTTAAGAAACAATACAAGAGAGTAGTATTTACTACAAGGTCCCATATTCTCCTCGCTTTGAAGCCCATTCTAGGTATTTGAAGGCCTGGAGGAGGTCACATGATCAACAGATCCCCTTATGACATCACAACGTTTTTTGTTTTTACACACATTTAGTGAAGGCAGGAAAAAAAGAGTGAGGATGGTCATTTCTCAGAGTTTGAGGGTCTCTAGACACACTGGGGACACATATTTATGTTGAAATGAAATTTAAAAAATGCATTTTACACAATATGGGACCTTTAAAATACCCCTGATTAACCCCTAATTATTGCAGTATACTGAGTAAAGAAAATAAAGTGATCACTAGTGTTCTTCTTTAATACTAAATCTACTTTTTTGGTCTCCTGTTGATCTTACCAGCCTCCACTATGTGATCCAAAGTTGGGAAACGCTTGTGCACTCTTGTGCTAATGGAGCGCAGAATAAGAACAGAGGATAAGTTGGCATATCTCATGAGCGTCCGTCGCAGCAGACGACCCCTCTCGTCGGCCCCGTGGACGTTCCCAGACACCACCATCATCAGGTTGTCAGGCAGCGGGAAGCTGGTGTACTGACCCCACCATCGATTGAAGGCCAGGGTCACATAGAAACCTGGGACAGAGCAAACACTGAATATGAATTATGGAGACTTCCCATCAGATTTGGCTTTGTAAGTCAGTTCAATCAGTCTGACTCACCCAGTACAAACAAAACTGGGATGAAGTTGGTGTTGGTGAACTGATCGCAGTAAAGGGCGATACGCTCAAACAGATCCTGCTGCCTTGGTGTGAGCAGGAACCTGTGAAGATAAGAAAACCTCCACTGATCAATACTGCAGCAAAGAGAAGAATTAAAAAACAAAACGAGTCTCTACGTCTCTGTCCCTTCCACGACTCCACGACATAATTGGTGTCGGCAACTTTGGAAAGACTATGATGCGGCCTGCTGCGCTGAGATTTTAAATATTTGACGTGAGCAGTTCGCCTGGATCTAGGTGCAGCAGGTAGCTCCTAAAATGGTCCAAAAAGGAACCTTTCAGTGAACGGTGAACTGACTAAGGGCTTCAGAGACTCTTGTGTAGAATGAATGATAGTGTCTGACTGGTCAGCGCTGACCTTTGGTGACTTTAGGATAAAGTCAGAGGCAGGAAGCCTCATAAGCATGCTCAGTAGAGTAAGGAGAAGCGCTGCCTTGTTTTTGGTTGCAGGAATGAGTAATACTGCCGCTAGGGCGCTCATAGGTTTGAGCTGAAACATTCATAGAGGCAACTCCTTTGCACACTGAGTCTAAAAACCTTATAATTGGCTCTTCCATGGGCTTAGAAAGGCTTCTATTGGGTAGACAGGCTCACGTGTGGGGTCATTTACCTGTAAAACACACTGAAAAACAGATAAACCCCACAAAACACCAGAAAGTCTTTGTACAGCAGCCTGTAGATGCTTCCCTTCCACCTGAACAGGAGCCTTGAGAAGCCTCCAAATCTTGCATTGGCCACTTCAAGGGTGTAAGAAACTGTCATGTCTGGGTTTGTTTTGTTTTTCCACAGTGGAAAAATCCTGTAATATATCAAAAATAAATGTTGAAATGCAAACATATTACATTAATCATGATATATAAATTTTATGACAACCATCTCCCATTCAAAAAAATCTAAAGATGAGTCTTACCTGTGAGGGCAGGCGTATCACCTGCTCCCGTGTTGAATCCTGATGTCCTGAGAAGAAGAACTCTTCCTCTGGGTCTGAATTTAAAGCTCTCCGTCGCACCGTCATAAATTAACACTTTGAATTTATTACCTGGGAACCTGAAGCCCACAGAGATACACACCTGCAGTGCACAGAAACTCCAGCCTCTTGAAAAAAGATAAACTATGCTGCGTTTTCTCCTCCAAATGGCGACAGTAAGTAAGAGGCTTCCTCTGGGTGATCAGCTGTCGTTATGTTGGTTTAGTATTGATTATTATTCTGGTCTTTGGGGTTGAGAGATGTCTGACTGGTGAGTTTGTGTGTTCTCACAGAGCTGATGTGGCTCAGTAAATGTCCAGAATGATCAATTTAACCCTGTTGGGTGTGGATTTACATTAATGATTAACCTGTAGATTGTTTTCATAAATTAATGGACAAGTCATTTGGTCTATAAAATGTCAGAAAATAATAAAAATTGCCTGTCACCATGTGGAAAAATATTTAAGATATTTGTTTTATTAAAAGAATAGAAACAAAAAACACTCTATGATAATAATTATACTACTTCTGCTACTACTACCTATTTGTATAATTGTTTTTTTATTGTATATTCAGTGCTATTTTTTCATCTGCCTATCTGGGGTATTATTATTATTATTTAATTATAATCTAATTCTAAGTCTGCAGTCTGTTTTACAAGCTCTATGTGTTGCTGTCTCATGGTGAAGACCAACCCTAGCTGAATCCATATTTAGGGGGTAAAACACAATATTTTGATGTGAACATGTTTTTAAAAAAGCCACACAGCACTTTGGACCTGTTATCTAGGGGAATCTAATGCCCCGCTGTAGAAAATCACATAAAACACACACAGCTTAATTGCTCAGCAGAGGCCTCTCAGCATTATTTACTGTCCTGGCCATCAGTGCCTGTGATAACAGCAGCCCAAACATCTTCACAGTGTGATGCAGACAGGCCGTCAGATGGGCCCATCCCACCCATCTCTCAGTCTTTGTCATTGGCTGCTGTGCTCCGCTCACTTGTTTGTTTTTCACACCGTTACAGCGGCCCCTTGTAAATCAGCCTCTCCTTACCAGCCATGTTTTATCCCCTGACTCTGTTTGCTCACCCATCTATCCTCCATCAGAGCCCGGACAAGTGACTTCACCAGCCGACTTCCCTTTTCTTTGCATGAATCTGTGCCACTCATTCAGCTGCAGTAGACTAATGAGCCTCACAGTGTCTCCATTTTTAACTTATTGCATTGCATTTATGTATTAATCACAATAAAGTACCCTCAACAACGTGTGTATGTTTGGCTTATAAAGCGAAGTTTCCATTCCTGGCACTGGATGGTGCTCTTGTGGTGCAAAGCAGGGCTCTCGGCCTCAGCCCTGAGGCCTCACTGTCTGTATTTATCTCATAAACAAAGACACCCAAAGGCTCTTTATTGACAGAAAACAATAAGAGAACATCTGACATATTTCATACTGTGTGAGTGAGTCCATTTGTTAGGCTCCTTATCTATAAAAGCACAGATTCAAACCTCTAGTGTCTCATTTTGTGTTTTCTGTTTGTAACTGTGAGTTTTTAGATATACTCCTCACTGCCTTGGCCTGATCTCCCTTAAAAAAGAGATTCTTAATCTCAATGGGACTCTTCTGTTTGAATAAAGATAAAATACAGACCACTTTTTCTCTTGTTTATCTGCCGTGTTTTGATTTAGTTGTCCATGGAGCTCATTTCAGATCATGTTTTAGAAATATGGCACAGTAGTACATGTTTAAAACTATTTCACAAGGACTTTTTTGTTCGTGTCTCCATCCTGTGTAAATCTAGTCACCAGTTGGTCTGTGATCTTGATCTAAATGAAACACGCTCCCAGATTAGCACCCATACACACTCCATTAAATGCCTCAGCCCAGTCATTTCCTGGCCTCGGCCACTGGATCTACTGGTCTGGGCTCGGGCCTCTGAGAACAGGACAGAGTGAGCAGCTCAGCGCTGATCGTTTGGGTAACCCAATGCGATAATTACAACTTCCCACGGTGAGTGAAATTAGAGCTCAAAAGAAAAGTGGGATTTCAGGTAGCCGGGGCTGGCCTGGGTCATTGTCGGGGCAGAAAGAGCCGAGGGGCCACGGAGAGAAGCATGAATGAAAAGATCTGGAGCACGTTCTCAAAAACAAAAATGCAGCAAGCTAATGACACAGTTTGGCTTTTCTTTCCTCTGTTGTTTGTGGTGTTGGTCATCATCATCACACACAATCCTGAGGCAGAAATCTTAGAAAAAATTTTATTTTTCTTTCAACAATTCTCAAATGTTTAGCATACAAAAAACACAATCAATCAAAAAGGTAGTGCATCAGACAGTGTTAGCATAATGAAAATCAGTGCTTTTATTAAGTATCATACCAGTTCACCCAATTTATTCAACAGGGAAGGATTATTAATGCTACTATAACTTATTTAGTGGCTCTTTTACCATTTAACCACTTACACAATCACCAGGATTTTAGAGAGGTTGTGGGCTTCATCACTCCACACCACAAACCAAAAACTTCTTCTTGGGATTTTTCATATTTTATTTTTTCCAGGTAACAGTCGTTCTACTAAATTTATTTGCCAAAATTAAAGTCTAAATGCTGTTTCAAAGCTTTTTCTTAACTGCCAGGAATGAACTCCAGTTATTTGTTTTATTTGCTGGCTTAAAAGTAATTCAATTTAAATATACTGAGTCTAAATTGACTTTAAAGCTCCCACATTGTTTAAGGTTTTAATTGATCTCAGTGAACGGTGATTGCCCAACCTTAGATTAGCAACCATAACAACGCACAGCACAGCAGGCCTGTCAAAGTTTAATGTAATTTATATGGACTACAGCAAGAACGATATTTGATTTCTAAAGTGTTTGAAGGGTATTTAACCTTCATTTAAGAGCCAAGTATGTTTATTTGATCCAACATATGTGTCAGTCGCTAGCATGATAGCTTAACACCCACAGTAGCAAGCTAATCAAGATTTACTTCCAAGGCAAAGTCAAATCAAATCTAAATAGCCTCGATTAGCTTGTGGGGTTACTAGTTAGGTGAAAAAAGCCTCTTCTCTTGTAACAGTTACACTGAAAACATACAGTTTCAAAATAAGAGCATGCATGTTTTCGCACGTGACATTTGTAGCTTCAGCCTTGTTGTTTTTTTGCATTATTATATCATGTGCAAACGTCTCAGCTGCATATTCATGACGCCTTTTAAATCTCATTTTAATATAGTCTGTTGGAAGCATTAAAAAGTCAGCCTGAGAGAGTGTTTTCAGCCAAATAATGAAGAGAATGATGTTACCTTTCCCCACTGTTATCACTGTAAACTGCATATGTGACAGACGTAGCAACAGTAATTAGAGAATAGAGCTACCCACAGGTTGTTAAAAAATATTTTGCCTACAAAAACCAGTGTCACCAAAGTGACCAGGAGCTTCTGCCCTGTTCACAATTAAACTTTTTCTTTCTGTGCAGAAATTGTACAAAATTACAAAATGCAACATTCACTCATTTGTCTATTGACCTTAAGGCTTTTGATATTTGGACAGCAGTAAACCTAACAATGTCGACAAACAAAGCTTTGATGGAAAATATGGGAAAGCCCATCTGGAAAATACACCTCAGTTTTTTTTTATATTCCAGGAAGGTCCACACCCTTAGCTGCACACACTCTCTCCCAACACCACCCAATTAGCATTCAAAGCCAGCAAGTGTGAGAGTGAGACGTCTGCCTGTTTTCCACATCTTCGATAACAATTGAGTGTCTGCGTCCTGCACCTCTATGATGACCCTGATGTTCAGTGTTCAGTGTTTTGTATATGCGTCCTTCTCCAGTGTCATTACATTGTGACACCACTGCACTGACTGCTCTGCATCTCAGTTTACTGAACCGGCACTACAAAGATGTTTATCTTTAACCAGCATTTAAATTTGTCCGCGCCTGCATTTTCCAACTTATGCACACATTTCCATGCGCGACATAGAGCATGAGCAAGTATCTGTCCTTTTATCCTTGCTTAACAGTGACATATATAAATTTAGACATCTCATCTAAGCTTTACATTCCACATTTCACACTGAATTAACTGTGAGCATTGCAGTGGGATTAGTCATCTTACATTTCTGGATGTGCAGCTAATGGTGAAGGAGATTTATCCAGAACATCCTGTATGCAGTGACCAATTATATGCAATAAGTCAAACTGGAATGCATTTAACAATTACACTTGGGTGAGGTAAAAGAAAGCGCATACAAAAGCTTGCTTGACCCAGAACGAGTAAGCCTTCAAATGAAAAATATGTCCCGTTCTTTGTAATAGATGTAAAAACAATATGAAGTGTGACTTTAAATAAGATAAATGTCCTTGTGCCTCTGGGTCTTTAAAGTTGCTTTTTTTTCCAGAGAGAAAAAAAAAGGGGGGCCTCCCTTTCAAAACCGTCACCGCGTTCCTCAGGTCCCACAGGAAAAGCTCCGGATTAAATCACTTCCTCTTACATTGTGATACTCCAGTGGTCGGACCACACTGCCTCTGCGCCAATAGATAACTTGTTTTCTCTAACAGACACACACACACACACATAAACAATCCTTCTTTAGTGCATTAAAAGGAATGATTTGACATTTTGGGAAATACACTTTCTAACAGAGAGATAGATGAGAAGATAGGTTCAACTCGTTTGAATTCAACGTGAAGCTGGAGCCAGAGGGTGATTAGCTAAGGCTAGTTTAGCATAAAGAGTGGAAGCAGGGAGAAACAGCTAGCCTATCCAAAGTTCAAGTCTTTTTCTGACATGGATGTATAAAGAGAATTGGATACAGCGTTGGGGGCAGGACTCAGTGGCACGTGAAGCCAAAACAGTTCAACTTCGAGAACTGCGAAAAAGTACTCAGATCCTATCCTAAAATGATTTAATCGTGTGGCTCTCCTAGACTTTCCAGATGTTATCGGACTGAATGGATCAAGTTCTGAAGGTGAAACTGATCATTTTGCAGGGGTTGTGACTCACGAAAAATGAGTACAGATGGTTACAGATGTCTGTTTCACAATGTAAATCTGTGAAAAATGGCTAGATGCCGTTCTTGTAATTACATGGTTTGGCCACTATGTCAAATAGACTTCAAAACCTGGGACACTTCCTGGGGGCGTGGCTTGCATAATGAGATGTATCAATCTAGCTACTGTAGCTTCAGAGAATTTCACTGCCTTTATAATAACTTTGTAACACATGAAATGATGAAAAGAACAAAATGGCAGGCGGAAGTAAAGAAAAGGCTAATGAGAAAACAGGAAGAAGCTCAGACAGTGACATACTAGTGTTAGCAATGTCATCATCATTTATTGACCTTTACAGGTGTCAGTAGGAACATTTTTGAACTTTGGACAAAGTCATGCTAGCTGTTTCCCCCTGCTTCCTTAAACTAACTGACCCCTGGCTCCAGCTCAACACTTAGAAACACATGAAAAAAATGGTTTCACTATAGCTACTCTAATTGATTAGGACTCCAGAAATGTCGTGTAAATTAACCAAAACTACCTCTCATCACTCATAGCGTGAAGCTCATAAAGGTTTAAAATAAAGGTTTTTAACAAACAAACCTGTGAAATCTTTTCATCTAAGTCTTGTCACGAATAAACAAAAGCGTATTTCCCAAAATGTTGAACTACTCCTTTTAGATGGTGTCACGAGAGGTTGACGTTCTCATATTCGCCGTGGTCCGAGTCCTCCAGTTCGATTCCCGGCACCAGACTGTAGTATTCAGTGGACTGGGTCAGGTAAGCCTTCTCCCTGTCCGCCGAGTCCTTCATCACTTCTGTCACACTGACTGTGTCCAGCTCTGTCCTGCTGGCCCCGTCGGGCTCCTGGGAGCCCTGCCTGCCCTCTGTGGAGCTGGAACAGCGTGACGAGTCTCTGGGAAGGGACTCCACGGAGCCCAGCTTAATCTCCACCTCTTCATAGATGTCCCTGGTGCTGCCCAGGAGGGTGGATGTCGGGCGAAGCAGCAGCTGGTTCTTCAGGATCGGCTCATTGGCGCAGTTTCCAGCTTTATTCTGCTCAGCGGCTGCAGGTTGCTGCTTCCTGCGATGCTTCTGGCCATTGCAGCTGGACGCTCTCTTTTTTGAGGTGCTCATGGGTGCTTCTTTCTTCTTCCTCTTCCTCCCACAGCACCAGCAGAGCACCAAGGCGGAGAGGATGAGAAGAGGGAGCGCGATAAAGAGTGCGGTGAGGCCGGCAGGGCGGCACACGTCGCTAAGCCTCACCGACAACACAGTCCTGCCCGCCAGGTGCCTGGGAGAGGTGCAGGTCAAGTTCCCCACCAGTTCCTGCAGCTTAGTGGTCCTGTTAACCTTCTTGCCTTCCTCCAGGCCCTCCAGTAACAAACAGGAGCAGTCCCAGGGGTTCCCGTCCAGCTCCAGCCTTTGTAGACTAGATTTCTGCATGACAGAGCCTGGGAGGAAGCGTAGCCGGTTCCCCTGCAGATGCAGCTTCTGGACGCTGTCCGAGTCTTGAAGAAAACCCTCAGGAAGCTCCTGAATCAGATTCTCGCTCAGATCCACCTCTGCCAGGCTGGGCTGGCCTGCCAGAAACTCCTTTGGCAACACTGCTAGTCTATTATGACCTAAGTGAACCCTCTGCAGCGTAGAGGCCTCTTTGCTGCTCATATCAACAGAGCTGATATTACAGTAGGAGAGATCCAGCGTCTCTATGTTTGTCTGATTGGTAAACACAGACCAGTGCACATGGCTGAAAGCAGAGCCAGAGTAGTTCAAGCAGCAGACGTCAGTAGGAACCTCAGAGGGAAACTTGGACAAAATGGTGGCTGCTGGACACACACATCCATCAGCATGCCCCGTCTTCACCAGCAATGTGAAAATCAGCAGGATGCTCCGCTGGCAAACCATTTCTGAAACAGAAAATACAGTAAAACACACGACAGAAAATGTGACTTCATCATGAATAGTGTCCCCTGCCTCTTTCAATCAGGAAGCCCTACCTGCCTCCTGGTCTCTCTCTCTCTCTCTCTCTCTCAGTACTTTATGTAGGCTCACACAAATGTAAATGGGCTTGTAAACCTAGCAACTTCTCCGAGGACTCCTGGTTGCTGTGAGGATTGTGAGAGTTGGCATGGTGACACAGGTCACCAGGGATCAGGAGTCCAGTGTTTGGCTGTTGGAGAGGGAACAGATGCTGCTGTGACTTTCACGTGAAGGCTGTGCCGTTAATTGGCAGGCGGAGTTATACAAACACTACTCAAAGGTAAAGCTGGAGCTTAGTTCAACAAGCAGGATGCATGAAACTGCCAACACTGGTGTGTGTGTTTTTGTATTGATGTCTGTTGTCTGACTTGAACTTGGTTGAGCTGAAGTCAGAGTCTATGATCCATCCACAAAAACCCCAAAACAACCTGCTCACTCTCAAATGTACAGACAGATCTTTGAATACAAGTATTAGAAAAGGATAGAAGAAAGATTCATTGTTCACCAGAGTGAAAAAATTGACGGCAGCTCACCAAAACATAAAAACTCAGGCTGTGTCGAATGTATGTTGTTCGAATGTACAGTTAGAATTATTATACCCAATATAGTGGATTCAAAGTATCCCACAATGCATTGTGAATAGTATCCCACAACTGATGCATACAAGTCAAGCATTATATACCATCGTGCATTGCGTGGAAAGAAGATGGACGTCATTAACATAATGAATGTCACAGCGAGGAGTGTCTGAAAGTATTCATTCATTTTGTGGATGAGCTCACTATATAGTCCTCTACACTGCGCGGCCTAGATGGAGGTGAATGATTTCGGATGCAACCCAGGAAACCATCAAAGTATCAAACACAGTAACATTTGTGATATTTTTTTTTGTTTTTTTCAGTAAAATGCTGATTGCACTTGGTATAAAATACTTAAAATAACAGTAGTGCAATAACAAGAATATATTCATGTGGGACACATGAGTACGGAGATGTAGGCAAAATATCAGGGACATTATTGTTAAAGTGGCTAATAATAAATAATAAGTATTGCAGGTGTTTCATATACAGATGGGTGCATGAACTGTAGATGGTAGCATGGATGTAGGAAGAATTTTGCTTCACTTTGTTTTCTTTATCAGGGACATGAAAATGTGCCAAATTTATCCAAAAAACTATTAAAAGGACCAAATATACAAGACAAAGAAGCAGACAACAGCAAAACATGTGTGCACAGTAGCACAGAGCATAAAATACGATGACGAGGTCTGACAACATCCCTAAAATAATGTGAAACTGTTTAATTTCACTGTAATTTCACAGAGTAGAAATTACCCTCCCGTGACCGTTTTAATCTCAGGTTTCCTTCCTACCGTGTGTCTGGCTGGGAGGCTGTGATGTGACAACATTTTGGGAAACCCTGCTCTAGGAGACATAAAAAAAAACTAATTGCTGGTCACTTCCTAAAAACTCCTATAAACTTGGTGACGTTGCCTGAACATAAAAGCGCGTGTGGTCGACATAAACAACGCCCGTCTTCTCCAAAAGGCTTCCACGTGACGCAGGAAGAGACAGAAAGAGAGGGAGTGTGTTTGGTCGTGACATCGGGCTTCCTCACCCGCCACAATAGAGCTGAAAGCTGCTCCACAGTTAGAGGGCAGGAATGTCGTAACGCCCCAACAACAGGACCAAAGAGCAGGACCACCGTCGTCAGCTGGAGCGTAGATGTGATGGTCTAAACCTCTTGACCACAAAGAAACCTCGCCTGCTGGCACTTTGTCACAACAACAGGAGCTTTGGTTAAATGACTTCAGCCTGAGAAATCAAGTCAACAGAAAACTGACTGGCAACTGCTTTGATAATCAGTAAACTGATCAAATAACATTTTGAGCAAAAATCCATTGGTTCCACTTTTCTCAGATGTGAAGGTTTGCTGGCTTTCTTCATAATCTATGAGAAGAAACTCAGTATCTTGGGGTTTGGGACTGCTGTTTTGGATTAAATGAGACATTTAAATATGTCAGCCAGACCTACAGTTAATCGGTTAATGGAAAAATGAATTAGCAGACAAATCAACAATGCAAATAACCTCTTTAAGCAGCCATAAAAACAGCAAATGGAAATACCTGAGGAGTTGTGGCTTGTGTTCTTCTACCAATTCCCTGACTTGAGCCTTTTAGCTCATTTTGCCTTTTGGGAGAAAAGTAAAGTTTGAATATTAATGTTGTGTTTCTCTGTTGTGGAGATGTGGCTGAAGGTTTGTATTAAAGTGATATCTATCTCCTGAAGATCTTTATGGCTGCACTGTGGACCTTTATTCTACACTCAACGGGAAAAAAATGACTCATAGCCTCCAACAACAAGAGGATGAGAATAAAAGATACGCCCAAATCCCACTGTGATAAAATGTGCCTGCGTTTCTTCTTGTTTTTGTTTTGTATTTCTTGTACCTGGCTACATTTAAAATGCTACGAGACTTAAGAGTCTACAGCCACGCTGCTGCTCTGGGAGGCTGTACTTTGGCACAGTGGTAATTTATTACAGCTCAGGTTGATGTAATGTCATTAGCTTTGCAGACCATTTGGTCATAAACCAAACCGTTGGACAAATTAAAACTTTGACCCGATGATGGTGCTAGATAATATTACCAAAGTTAAAGTAATTTATACTGAGGGGGACGTGAATATCTGCTAAAAATGTCTTGACAATCCAACCAGTGGTTCGGATCAAAGAGGTGGACTAGACAAGTTATTTCTAAGTTCATGTTGTCCCAGTATAAAGTCTATGAGCAGATTTTGCAGAGAACTTTTTTGGCTTAAGCACAAAGAGAGTTATGTTCATTCAAATTAATGGGCGTCATTTTGCAGTCCACTATCCACTTTGTATGATAGATCTAGGATGTCAAGCTCCAAAAATGCTGGATTTTGCATTTCCCATAACACAACCAACAGGATTGTTTTGTTTGACACTCCTTGTCTTTCAAACTCCAAGCCCCCCAAAACTGACCTCTATGTAAAAAAACATGAACAGGAGCTCCTCTTTAACAGCCAAAAAAATAAAACATGGAAAGTGGATTTTTAGCCTTCACTTGAAATATCAGCAGAACAGCGAGTCTCTAAAACAAATGCAGGAAGTGTGTGTGTGTGTGTGTGTGTGTGTGTGTCTTTGTCCTCCAACCGAAGCATTCAAGCCGCCAAGCTGCTACTTCAACGCAAAAAGGGAAAGGCCCTCAGTTTGTCCTTTCTTGGCTACTGTAGAAACATGGTGATGCAACATGGTGGATTTTGTGGAGCAGACTCTCTCTGTGAGTGGATCTAAGGGAAAACCAGTAGAGCTGAGAGGAGCTGCAGAGTCTGGTGATAATTCTCCGTGATCTCTTTCACATACAAGTATCCACGTCATCCATTAATAATGTAAAGATATTGATTAAAGCGACTTTACCTGTTCTGTGATGCTGTTTGGTTAATGTCTACTTCATTGTGACGCGGCGATTCATCAATCTGCTGGAAGACAGAGAAAGAAAGACAATTTTTCTTTTGCAGTAAGGTCTTAATGGGTGAAACTTACTTGCCATCAATTACGAAGGAGATTAATATAGATGATTAGAAACAACACAGACAAGTGGGTAAAGCTTGTGACTGCATTTCTTAATTCAAACTTTTATCTGCAGTTTTACCATGTGAACTGACCTGCTCTGTCTTTATAGTATCCAGCATTTCATGTCCTTTAACTCTGTCATTATTTGCATGCTGCACAGCACTGAAAAAGGCTTTTGATCTGATACTTATCAAAAGACGATATATTCAAATCTGTCTCTTCCAAGAGGAAAACTAGGTGGGCTGGTGTGGTTGCATGTAGGGAATAATTTGCTTAGATTTGGATGCTTCTTTACTCCAAACATTCACACCTCTGTGAGAGCAAAGTTAGGATGAAGTAAGACTTTTGTATGTGCTTCTGATTCCATGCACTCAGCAGTAAGATAACTCGACGCCCGGAGAGACAAACTCCCACCTCAGCCTGATAACGGCTGCAGTCTAAAGGTTGGAGTCGACCCAGAGATCTGCACTCACTCTAAATATTGACAGATGAGCTGATCTTTGGATTCTGAGTTACACACAACGCAGGAGACGCTGGCCGACCTTCACACAGCCTCAGGGCCAGAAGTGAGAGCGTGGAGGCCTCTCATCCAAACAGAAGGGTTTTCTTGGATCGCCTCCTCTCTGGGTGTGAGCGTCCCGGCCAGAGGTTTTAAATCTGGACAACATGGATGATCTCACTCGCTAACAATGTGAGTTGCTACATCCTCTCTGGCAGTAGAGCTTCCTCTGAAATAACGGTCTCCATTCTCCTTTCATACCACTCTTCATCACAGAACATTTACACATTAAATCAAGGCAGCAGCTGCGGCACCACTGAGGACACAGAGGGGACTTTTGTGGGAATTCAAAGACTGGCTGATTCTCGTAATATTTATACTTAAGAACATTTAAAGCTAAAGAAAATGTAAAAAAAAATCATGATTTTTCAAGTGTGGGGAGGTCTTTTAAACAGCTTGCCAGAAGATAAACTTTACAGAACACAATCTAACAGCTGACTGGACCATTAAAATGTGGAAAAATCCAATTGATTAGATAATTTCATGAACTTTTTTGGTGTTTATGTACTTTTTCTAAGGTGGTCCATGAGCCCATGCACAAGACACATCATGGTAGGATCATTTCAGATCAAAACACACCATAACAGCAAGACCCTGATTAAAAGCGACTGATTAAAGTTTTCACAAACATGCAAAAGCATACTGATGACACACCTCAAAGCATGCATGCACACCTGCTGGAGTCCAGAAGTGAATAAAATGTGTGGTCTCACCTGTGATTGGTTTGTCTGCTGCAGCCCTGATGATCTCTGAGGATCCAAACATCACCCAGCAGCGTCTGTCTGCTCTCTGCATCCCATCAGCTGTCCTCTCCTCCTCCTGACACACACAGGAGGGTGTGTCCCCCTCCGAGCGGAATGTGGAAATACTGCTTCCACTCAGTGTGTGTGTGTGTGTGTGTGTGTGTGTGGAGAGAGAGAGAGAGAGAGAGAGGGGAGGCTGTTAATGATGTTTATTTTTACACAGTGTTCAGTTAAAGTGCCTTTACAGATTCGATCCTCAGTGTGACTTCAGGACAAAGTTTAACTGACCTGCTGCAGCGCCCCCTGGTGGCCGAGCATGGCTGTGAACCACAGGTGGAGTCCAGCCACACACTGTATGAAGGAAGTATATAAACACCAAAAAAGTTCATTAAAAAATTTATTGTTTGGGTTTTTCTACATTTTAAGGATCCAGATTATGTTTTGTTAATTAATCTCCTAACATATTGTTTAAAAGACCTTTTTATTTCTTTATATTTTACGAGTCTAACTGACTTTTAACATTCAACAAGCCCAAAACATTCACTATAGAGATTTACACACTTTCCATTAACACGGGATGAAATGATAAGCTCAATACCTGACAAGTGAGTGGACATATTAATCATTTTCATTTGTTTCAGTCACATTTCACGCAAAAATGCCAAAACATTCACTGATTCAAGCTTCTCAAATGTGAAAATTGTGCCACTCTCTTTGTCATATACGACCATAAACTAAATGTCTTTGGACTGATTGTCAAAAAAAGATACTTGAGGATATCATCATGGGCTTTGGAAAACTATAAAACTAATTTAAAAAACAAACAAACATTAACAAACAGATTTCTTTAATTAGATATAAAAGACAGGTGCATTTTTATACAGTCTATATACACTGTTCAATGACAATAATAAGAAATCTCTGAATTGCTACAAAATCAGTGTAAACATTTTCTTGTTGGTCATTTTCTTAAAGTCTCTGTGATGAGACAGAAAAGAGTGCAGAGAACTTATTGTAAACAATGCACACCTCCCTCCCACAGAACACAACACTGATAGAAGCTATACAACAGACAAAAGAAACATTATAAAAAAAAAAAGGAGATTACTGCTGTCTTCATCGTTGTTAGATTACACATTGTGAAACATATTTGTTGGCACCTCTCAGCCAAATCATAGGCAATACATTTTAGTGCAGTTTGTTTGTTTTGTGTGTCACTTCTTTAGTCCCAGGAGTCATCCACATTGATCCGGTCTGCACACTGACTGTATGTCCATTTACATGCAGTCACTTGGTGGCAGCACTGCTACACTTCACTCCACCCTCCGCTCTCCTGCTGCAGCTGCGCTCCAGCAGAACGTAAAGTTTTCTCAATCACACTTTGGTTATAAGCTGGTTTGGCTGCTGAGAAAAACACACACTACAATCTTAAAGGAATAGCTTGACATTTGGGGAAAACACATCTATTTGCTAAGAGTTAGATGAGAGGATTAATACCACTGAAACCGAACACACTTCTCATGTCACCCCAGTTTTAGCCTCTTTGTACTGGTTTCTTTTAGAAACCATTTTGAAATCCTACTCATTACTTACAAGGTATTATCAGTGGACAGTCAGAGAGGTTATGGGCCAGACTATTTCCTGGCTGGGTGCAGTAACTTCCTGGAGCCATCTCAGTCAAATACTCCCACAGCTTGGCAGTGGGCGGCAGCTATCGTTGGAGTATGTAACGTATATGTAGCGCACATACACTGCTAAATGCACCACTACGGTGGTAGTGCGTTATGTAAAGGTCCCATATTATGCAATATGCACTTTTTAATGTAAATATGTGTCCCTGGTGTACATAGAGATCACCAAACTATGAGAAAAGACTGTCCTCTCCCTTTTTCTCCAGCTCCGTCTGTCATGTGTGAAAACGCTCAGTTTAGATTGTACTCCCCTTATGATGTCACAGGGGGATCTGTTGATCATGTGACCTCCTCCAGCCCTTCAGCAGGCTGACTGTCCTCATCTATTGAGTCCACCTCACTCTCCATCATTGTTTTTTGCTCATTAACGCCAGCTGCCGCTAACATGAGGATGTGGAGGGCGAGAGCGAAGGAGCGGATTGTTCAGTTCTTCCAAAACGGAGCGTTCAGACGGAGGCTGAAAACAGCTGCAGCAGTCATGTCTGTTATGACAAAAATAATGTGTTTCTTGAATATTAAACCATGTAAACACGTTCTAGTGGGGCCTCCAAGTACAAGTATGAAATTGAAAAGGAACAGAATATGGGACCTTTAATAATCATGATACATTTCTTTTATAGAGCGCTTTTGAAAGTTGTATGTCTTGAAGCTCAAAGACACTTTACAAAAGGTTAAAAACACTCATTAAAAGCATAGAACAGACAACATTAATTACACATTAAAAGCAGTTCTGAAGAGATGAGTTTTGATTAGGGATTTTAACATGGATGGACGGTTCCAGAGGGAGGGGGCGGCTATGGAGAAGGCTCTGTCGCCCCAAGTCTGGTGCTTTAGCAACTAAATCAAGCTCACTAGTTATTAAAGATACGAAAATTAGTATGGTACACAACCCCATGACAAGATAATCACGTCAGCGAGCACTTGAGCAACACGTTAATGTAGCTTTATCACTCGTGACGTGAACACAGCATTAGAGTTATTGGAGGGTGGGTTTTGTTGCCTTTAAACAGAGCCAGACTTCCTGTTTCCCCCTGTTTCCAGTCTTCCTGCTAAGCTAAGCTAGGTGTCTCTTGGCTGTAGCTACATGAGAGTGGCATCCACCTTCTCATCTAACTCTGGGCAAAAGTATAAAAAGCAGATCTCCCAGTTCATCATCCATTTTAACGTAATGATTCCCAACCAAAACAAACAAACATGAGTATAATTTGTGAAGCAGACTTGTATTGTCTTTGCTCTTCTCAATCCTCTTTCGGCCTAAACAGATTTACTTACCACTCCAAGGCTGGAAACCCATAAGATCCCATACTGACAAATATGACTGTGTTGACATCAGTGGATGAGCTGGAGACTTTCCAATAGAGCAAACTGGCAAATAAAGCTCATAGCTCATTTTATCCAGATCACAAATGCTGTGGTCATTTCTGAATAGAAAAGTCACTGCTATTTACATTTAGAATTTGACCAGATTTCCTCTTTGGCTGCTCATGTTTGCCAGCAGCTCTGCATCTAGTCACCTTTGGACTTTGGTTTGTACATTTCAAACTCCCCTTCACGTATTTTTCACATCTGTCAAGAACAACTTCAGCTTTGAGTATACAGCATGTTGCTGTTGTGACTGTCTGCCGCCACACATCATACACGCTGATCTTTGTCCTCAGGAAAACAAAGTGACTCCGATTCAGTTCCCTGGCTCTGGGTAGCCATCACGAGTCCAGGTAGATGGAGTAGATCTGGTTGAGGCAGCGGTCGACACCTCCTGCCTGGAAGAGGAAGCTGTCGTCCGAGCAGGGAGACATGGAGTAACCGCCCCCCGCCTGGCCCTGCAGGTCCTGCAACAGGTCAAAGCCTGAGAGGAGGAAAAAACAGAAAAATTAATATATTAAGTCAGAGCAGCTCCTTTCTTTTCATGTGAAGGAGAGTCGGCCTGCAGTTGTTTTAATTATTATACTTCAGATGGTTGGTGATGTCATTCAAATAAACCTCTGAAAGTCCCTCTGCAGTATTAGAACTGGGTGTCGTGGTGACATTACTGAGAAAAGTGACAGTTAGTTTAGTTAGTTTTCCATCACCCAGCAGCAATTGGTCTGTGTTGTGAGCGAACATTTACTATGGCCAAACAGACAAAGAAAAGGTTGACGACTTCAAAAACAAGTGCAAATCCAAAGAAAAAGACACAAATCTGACGTCCAGATGAAGCTAACTGTTAACTGACAGGCAACACTGTTTTGATCTCTGGGAAGTGAGGTCAAAAACGCACCACACCGGTGCCGCCAAAGACAACAAAACGTAAATCTTGGAGGCCAAACAAGTAAACTTGAGGGCGGAGCAAAAGGCCTGTCATCATAAGGTTGGTTTTAATCCAAATGTAATGCAAATTTCAACAAAATAAGCAAAATTAGATGCAAATGTATGCATGTTTCCATCCACAATGAATATTAGGAGTTCGTCGAGATAAGCAGTGTGTGGTGCTAACGCTCCAGTCAGGAGGGTGTGGTGGGACGGGGTTTTAGATCCTCTTTGACCGTCCAACCAGCACTCTGACTGGAGCATATGGACGCCTTTACTCTGCTGTCTTACCTGTAGAGTGAGAGGCGGAGGGGTTTGTGAAGTAACTGGCAGGTTCAAACCCTCCATCGTTGACTGGTTGCCCGACCTTCCCTTCTGCATACAGACATCCTTGGAGAACCATAGAAGAAATGATGAAGGTCAAGGACAACAGAAGTCACGCTGATGGCTGCTGATATTGTCAGTACCTTGCTGCTGTGAGAACACCTGATGGTGGCTGTAGGTCTTGTGGAAGCCCTGCAGCTGGACGTCCGCACTGTCTGACGAGGAGCTCACTGGGCTGAACAACGACGTTGATCTGTTCCTGTTGGCAATACAATACCAGGTAGCTGAAATACTAAGAACCCCTGCATGAATGTTTATGTGCAGAAGCCCTGTAAAAACTGGAAAAAAAAAGTTCTCAGTTTGTTATTGTAATACTCTTTTCGACCGCAAGAGTGCACCAGTACCCCATGAGCTAAACATGGACTTAATATAAGAAGTGGACGTAGCTTCTAGGGAAGCCAATGCAGAAGAGCCATAAACATGCATTCTTTCTAAGGTCCAGCAGGGGGCGACTCCACTGGCTCCAAAAAAAAAGTCTGAATGAATAGAAATCTATGAGAAAATGAACAAATACTTTACTTTATGGTTTGGTATGGTATGGTTTCAGTCGCTAGTTTCTAGTCATCTTCAGTACAACATGATTTAGTAAATGAAAAAATGGAAGCAGGGTATGCTTTAGGGCGGGACTACGTTGTGACTAACCAATCAGAGGCAGTCTTCGTGGAACACACGACATTTCTGGCTCCAGATAACTAAGATGGCGACAGCCATGAAACCAAGATGGCGATGTCCGTGAAGCCAAAACTTGAGGCTTCAGAACAGCAGACCAACGGGTGACAGCAGCTAAGCAGCTAAGCTAACTGGTTGCTGCTTCATATTTACTGTACAGTTACGAGAATGGTATCAATCATCTCATCTCACTCTCAGCAAGAAGGCGGATAAACCAATTCCCCAAACATGAATACATTACAGCTGTGGTAGTTTAACTTTTAAAATAACAGCCTTTTTTTTTAAGGTTGGATGAAAGCTCCTCGAGGATCAATATGTGTCTGACACAACCCAGTTGCATTCTTATCATAATAACGCCTTTGTTCTCTACTCTCTCCTAGTTGGCTTTAACTTCATTCCCCCTGAACGGTTTCAGGTTTCTGACGCACAGAGATGACTTCAGTGCTTTTTAATCCTTACTAACCTCGCCACACATTTCTCAGCTCCACTGCTGAGCCAAGAACATTTAACAGTAAAACGATGTTGGTGTCATAACACAGCTATTAGTAATGTGACCGTTAACCAGAAGATCATACAATTTCAAAACAGTGCACTTTAAATCCAATAGAATATTAACACATGCAGTACATTTGAGGTACATTTACTTGAAAATAGGTTTCGCTAAAGTTTAAAACAAATGGGTAACTCAGACCAAGTGTTCTGCAGTCATTTATGCTGATAATCGGCTGGCTGCAGCTGTGTTATCAGACACAAACATGTAAAAACTTGTGCACACACAGTACAGTTTATATAAGGAAGCGTTTCCACCTCGGGGGGGTAATGTAGGTGGACTGTGTGTGGAGCTGTATCCATCGCTACGCTGCAAGAATGTGCTGACTCTGCACAAACACTCTGACTCAACGTGGAAACGAATGAGTCAGTGGAGCCAAGTCGACAAGGAGAAAGAAAGGCAGGCGAATGTCTCTCCAAGGAGATATGCAGCTGAACGCCCCCCAACCCCCCAATATGGTATTTGAAGCTCCCTCCTCCTCCTCCTCCTCCTCACTCTCAGCATTTTATGTGGCCTGAGAACTCTCCTGCATGATGTACTGTAGCATATTGGTCCCCAGAGAGCCGAATGGCCTTGGTTTCTGCTGGAAGGGTTTTAGTGGGCTTCATAAACAAGCCAGGCCTTGTCAGAGATACTGATGGCTGCTGGCCCAAGCGTCTTCTATATTCGCATCTGACCAGCTATAAAAAAAGGAAATGTTTGGAGATTTCTTTACATATCTATCATTTATCATCCCCGGGTCTCTTTATTACCCATTTCCCATGTCAGACGCTATTACATTTAATTTAACAGTCTCTGATTTCAGTGGAGAAACACAATAAAAGCCAAAATTAATCAGAGGGACTTCTTGAAATCCAAACTGATATAACTTACAGATGGCTGCGGCTTCCCAAGGTAATAAAGACCAGGCTTTGTATAAGATTATGTAAACAAAGTAGGCTTTGATATAGTATGACTGTTGAAATGAATGTGCTGCGATGACTGCGAGCCCCAAGAATTCAACACTTTTCTCCCTGTGTGATTCCCCTCGGTGGCCCCAGAACCATCAGAACTGACCTTAACTATAAACAACCGCGTCTGTTCCACGGCTTACATTCTTGCGACTGTGCAACAACATAGCTGAGATGTCTGAGCCGTGCTGTGCGTGGCCCTGCTGGGGTCGGCGTGTCGATTTGTGGCCGGTGTGCCCAAACCTCTCAGATGCATGAGCTTAGCAGAGAGCCCACGCCTGAGGGAGCGGCTGTCAGCACAACCTCAGGAAACTGTTTCTCTGATCATATTTTACCAGCTAAACCCCTTGATCGCTCACGCTTTTTTCCCCTTCTCTCTGACTAACTGCAGCCAGCTGCGCTCCTTATATCTGGAATGAGAAGAATCCTGCTTACAGAATTGAAGCTCTTATGTTTATATGCACATTACACTGTAAGCAACCCTGCGTTAATCCATGTCTGCTTTTTAATAGCAGCACACTTGGGCTGGATCAGAGGAGGAGTTGTGTAGGTTTACCAGAGGTACCAGCTCGTGCACTCTAAACTGTTTTCAGTTTTGGCAGAGGAAAGATGCTGGGGTATTTCTGCCATATAGATCGACTGGATCACAGAGGATCATGTTGAATATATGTAACACAGATGAAGCTTTAACGTGATCCAAGCGATACCAATCAAGTACTTAGAGAAACCAGAGTAGACTTATTGCATGTTAAAGATACAGTAAATACAAAAACGTGTGGACATGTGAAACATTTCAGTTTAACAGGCTATTTGGATCGGATGTCACTCTGAGCTTCTGCAAAGTAAACTTCATTACTTCTCCTTCCTTCAAATTGTATAAGAGCGCTTCTGTTTGAGAGCCATCCTGGTTAGTGCGCCTGTATCTGACGGACACATCGCTCCAAAAAGCCAATCCAGCTCTCCAACGCACCCCCCCCCCCTCGACCGCAAAACACACAAACACTGCACATCACAAATACTCGCTGATGGACAAGCCTTAGCGCGGGCCTCTGAATCCCTCAAGTATTAAATAATTAAAAGAAGTCAAAATGGCTCGTCTCAGCCAGAGTAAACACGCGCCTGGCTATGAGGTCAGAGCTTGATGTCGGCTGCGCCGTGAAGCAAAGATAATTTACTTTCACGTGTTTAATGTCTCGCTAAGTCATTTTGGGGGAAAAACAAGTGCTTGTCTGGTATTGGCTTTGGCAGGCCGTCGTGTACTGCGGGCACCAGTGGGATTCTATGACATCCTCAGTCTCTATAAAGAGACGTCAATGGACAGATTGTGCAGAGCTTCATGGAAGCTCTGGCTGAAAACTCTGAGGAGACGGAGGCTTAGAGATGCTGCATTAGAGTAGTAGACATTATATGTCCTAAAGCACACAAACCCTTACCCGAACATTAAATTAAAGGACTTTTGGTTTACTGAAATATGACTTTGAGTTGGTTTTACAAGTATGATCTCTTCAAGTCAGCTGAAGTTCTGCTACAGGTGACAGAGGTGAAGAATCTGAGTGAATATCCCTCACTGCTATCTCTTTTGCTCAAACGTTTGAGGATGTTCAAGGCCTCTTTAAGGCTGGCACACATACATTAAACTGAAATATAATGCAGTAACGTTTTTATTTTTACTGTTCCTATTTATCTCAAATGTATTCTTTTAATTGTTTTTACTTCCTTTGTGCTTTTATCTTTAGGTTTTATTCTCATTTTAACTGTCTTGTCTGTCTTGTTTTAATCCTTCACTTTGTAACGTGCTATATAAATAAAGCTTTATTAACTTTTTTGAGGTGTTTGGATTTATGGCCAGAAAAAAAAAAACTTAACACAACCACTAAAACCAAGAGGACATTAAAAATAACACGTGGAAACAGTATGTAGGATTTAGCAGCACCTAGCAGTGAGGTTGCAGATCGCCTCACCGCTCCCTTTCCAAGCGTGTCGGCGGCTGAAGGATTCACGCTCCTTTGCTTTTTCTTGCGCTAAATAATAAATATGATCCATTCGTCACAACACAACATGGTGTTCCACTTCTTCTTCTTCTTCTTCATCTTTGAACTGATGCATTCGTGATATCACATTCAAGCTGCCACTTCAATGAGAAAGGCCCTCGTTTGTCCATTCTGGGCTACTGTAGAAACATGGCGATGCAACATCTTTCACTGTGAAAGAGGACTCACTCCCTAAGTAGCTATAAAGAGCTTATTCTAAGATAACCAAAACACACTGACCCTTTGTTTCAGGTGATTATACACTGCTGAACTGTAAATACTATATTCCATTTCTGCTAATAAATCACCTTAACTTTTAAAAGACTTTACATTAGTTAGTTTTGAAATCTGCCTAGGTGTCAGGGCAGATTTCCATTAATTGATATATACATTTTCATTTAGAGCTAAAATTTCATATCAGACATAGAGTAATATGATGTAGTGTCATTACTCAACATCACAACATCCTTTTTTCTAAATCACAAAAAATTTCTACCATTAAGTTTACTTACTGGAAGTTTTACGAAGCATGATGGTCATGAAACGTGGCTGAAAACCTTAAAAATCCAGTTTTCCAGTAAGGGGACCTGAGACTTACCGGAAGCTGCTGTCATTCATAAACCTTCAAGCTCAAGCTTTTAAGTTTATATTTGTGTTAAGAGAGGACCCATCTTAAATCCTCTGCCATGACCTAAAGCCCCTGGGAAAATAACCCCTGGGAATACTGGGCGATTTCAAGTAAGACTATGTCAAACTATGTATATGTAAAGATTTTATATCATTTATGAAACTAAAGAAATGCAATTCTGACCTTTATCAACTCTCTGTTATTGGATAGACTGCCTTTGTTGTTGCTGTTGTGCCAATAAAAGTTAGTTTACGGGCAATTCTTCATTGACCAATAATTTGAGGCCATATTGTCCAGAATCTGCTGCCCTGGAGGCTGTTGGCTGTAACTTTTTACTTTTTCACCTCTACTTTTATACTGCGCTAGGACTACATTTGTCTCAGTTTACAGTACACATAAGTTCTGCGGCCTCCAAGTACCCAATCAGTGCAACCACAAAGCCATAACTCCATCTCTGGTGATAATGTCTCTGGTTTATTCAAGAATGCGTAAGCTCACATCTCTCTCCCTGTTTATGGGCATGTGCTTTCCAGACAAGAGAGGCGAAGCGAAGCGACTGTGAAATCTTCATGGATGTGGTCCATGCATTCGAGGCTGAAACACGATTTCTGGGTTTGACGTAGCACAGGGAAGGAACTGCTCAGAAGTGAGCAGAATAAAAATGCTTTACCACGTACCAGACTCGTCAAATGAATAAAGATTTTCGGATGAACACATGAAAACACGCAGTTTTAAGAACTGATCTCACATGCTGAGAGGAGCAGAAAACTGTGGTCAGTTTTCACTATTTTTATCTTCAGTAGAAAATAACTCTGGATGAAAACTGCCAAATGCAAACGAAATCCCATTCAGCTCAATTCTACTGGGTTGGCGGCAGAAGTCCCTGCAGTAGATAACTCAAAACCTTGCCAGACACCACTAAGGATAAGTGGGAAAGCATGTGTTTTCTGTGTGATTTGGATGAACTGACAATTTAAGTTTGCCTCTGGGTACATCATTAAGCAAAATACCCTGTTTTCCAAGAAATAAAAGCAATCTCATATTTAATTTATTGTTCAACAGCTGTATCATGATATGAAAAGTCATTTTTCTCTATGATGACTTCACTATGTGCAGCAATAAAAGTGAAAAACCCAAGTTTTTGACCCAAGTCAAAATGGGCAGACATAAACTGTGACCACTAACATGAGCAAGGCACTAATATCTAATTGCCAGCTGTAAAAAACAACAACATGTGTTTACAGCCATTTACCCCTGTATAAATAAATAAATGATTGACTTTTGGGATTGGCACTGATTGATTTGATTGATCTTACACTCACCCCTCTCTCATGCTCCCTGGGCTTGTTAGCGAAGATATTGGGCTGCTGGGGTCAAAATTTCCCTCCAGGCCTTGATACCTGGAGCAGGTGTCTGCCGACGGAGGGAGAAACTCTGAATTTCCCCTGCTGTGGACGGTGCTGCTGTTTGAGTACACACCTGAAAGAGAGACATAGATTTATTAAAGGTCACTGATCTGTGTTTTAAGTGTCAATTCATTTTCAGTTAGTTAGCTAATCAATCAACTAATAATTTCAATACTAAAGCAAACAGAAGCTTTTGGCTAACTGTGCTAGCAAAAACAAAAGCTACTTGTAACCACATTTTATCTTATTTTGGTGAAAATATAAGCCTTTTAAACACACTGAGCGTATACATGGACAGAGGAGATGTGGATAATGCAGTAAGAACGAACTTTTCGGATGCATTTTTTTCAGGCAAAGGGGGGGTGTTGATACTAAAAGCAACATTTTTTTGGTGTTGTTCATTTAAAGCTGTAACACAAATACCTGCTCACCACCAGCGAGGCTTTCAACACTTGGCTTTGACTTTGAGTTTGAGGGCAGCTGATGATGATAGCAAGTGTCACCATAAATGAAGCAGTACTGTACATGCACAGGTATACACATAACAGTCAGAAAGTTTGGGTCCAGGCTATAAACATGTGGCCATTTCTGATAAGGGGAAAGTCCTCCAGGGACATTTTCAGAATTAAACACTGACGTGCTTGTTTCACCCTGAGTAAACATAGCTGGTTGTGTGCCGTTTGAGGCTTTTCCCTCAAAGTCTTCTGAGTATAACTGCAAGTAGTCTGAAGTAATAGACATGGACAGCTCTCCTGGACACTCTCCCTCCTCGTTTGCCAACTGAGCCTCAGTGTACCTGACAGCTTCTTGATCCCGGTTCAGCCATTGAAAAGGAAAGAAAAAGAGCTTGGCTGGAAAACCGGTTTGGAGAAGCTGAAGGACGGGCGGGGAGAAGGCCAACATGCCCGCAGTCAGTGCCCGGTAATTGGACAAGGTAAACACTGGCATGATGAGCTATCATCGAAGGAATGGGAGAGGAGGGAGAGGAAAAGGAGCAAATGAGGCCATGGGAGAAAATGAAAGAGACAGCTTAACAGCCCAGGTGTTTGGGCAATTACCCTTTCCTTTGTTTTTGCTCATTTTTCCTCAGAGGTTGGAGGCTAAAAGCAGAATACCACTTGCTTTTGCTCCCGTTTCATCTGTGCGCACCTGTGAAATCATCCAAGCTTGGTAAAGGTGAGCTGTTTCCTTGGTGGGACGAGGCGGAGCTGTGGAGGTGCTGCCTCGCCAGACAATCACTCAAAATGTCAGATTCCAGCATTGTGTGCACCTGAACCTGTCAAACAGACATAATACAGACATTCATATAGATAGTTCATCATAGATGTATGCTGTGGTGCATTTAGGTTTTTCACGTTGGTGAGCATGTGCAGCTGCCTGCCCGCATGTGAGTCATTATGTTAAAGCTGCAGCTTAGTTGTCTTCCAGTTGTGTTTTGCTGTTGGCCGATACATCTCACATGGAGCTAAACTCTGAGATGACTCACTCCTCATTTGATTACTACAGTAGATCAATTGAGAACACAGAGTTTTCTGCAGGCACTTTTCTACTGTTCAATTTTCAAAAAAGTGATGCTTGAACCAAATGCCTGGTTCTTGTTTCGTCCTGTGATCCAGCTTCTCGAGGTACAAAATCCAGAAATCTTGTTGGGCAAGACGTATCTGCATCTTGTTACAAAACTGTTCTAACAAAGTTAAGGCAAGACAATTTACTTTATCATCCAGTGTTAACAGAGCATCCCTCAGGACTTTCCAAAACAATCTATCGACAGCTCCAGGACTCAGAAAGAACCTCGCGAAGGACACCCAGGAACCACAAAACAGATACGAATAATCAGCGAAAAAGGTTCGTCCAAACCAGTGTTTATGAAGACACATCACCTCGAAGAAATGAATAACCGTAAGGAGTTTATGAAGCGCATGTTTAATATTTCAAAGCGCTGTTGAGCCCCACAGGGTTTACTGCAGTGCAGGGCGTGTTACAGCCATGTCACAACTTACAAGCACACGTGGTTCTGTTTAAGCCAAACAAGGCATGGGAATACACACAAAGCCCCAGTGTCACTCGCGGTCCATTGAAAACAAACAAGGCCCAGATAATGCTGAACAATAGGCTCCCTATTCTGACTTCCAGGGAGTGTGTGTAATACTTTGTTTTGTTGTATTTCATCCTACTGAATCATAAACATGCTCACTCTCTCCTCCTGCTGCTCTCCATCTCTTTCTCGAAGAAACAACGCTTCTTCATGCAGACACAGGGTGCTATCAAAAACCATGGACCTCTGAGGAACCCTTTATTGTTTAACAGGGTTCTTCGAAAGACAAGAACCATTTCTTGCCTTTGTCTTCATCATTAAACCTAACCTTTAACAGGGCAACAAACGTCCATATGTCCATGTATATTTTTGCAGACGACATGACCAACAAATAATAAAGAAATAGTTCATGGGGGTTTGCCAATAAATGCTTTAACAAATGCTTTAAAAACAGAAAGAGTTCATATAAACCCCTTTTGTTACAGTATGATTATATTTACAGCCACTTCCTCTAAACCCCATTACTACTTTGTGTTGTTCCACCACATCTAATCTAATATAATCTATCCTAACCTAGTTTTAGAGACACAGGAAGGTTTTTATTAAAGATGTTATCATATTCTGCTCTTAGCTAAATGTCCAATATGTAAAAAAAAAAAAATATTAGCTGTTGTTACCTTGACCTCCCTCTCCTGAGGGCCTTTAGCCGAGTGAGCTTTGACGTGCTTTCGTAACGAGCTTGGATCGGTGTAGCGCTTGGTGCATCCTGGGATCTGACAGGCATACGGCTTCTGTGAATTAAACCGCGACAAGAAGAGACGAGAGGAGTGAAAGAGAAAACTAAGAAGGGACATACTGCTGTGTAATACTGTTGTATATATGTGACCCACAAACTGGACATTTACTGATGCATTTTTTGCTTTCAAGCTCAGTTTTAGCTGAGATTGAAAACCCAGAAATGCACAACACATCCATACACCTAAAGTTTTGTGAGTGTTTATCTGTTTACAGTAATGTAGGGGTCATGATTATCGGATGGTTCATTTAAATGTGGCTACAACGTTCACCACATGATATACAGTCTCACTGGACATGACGTCAAACACAAAACATGTGATTACAAATACCAACACAAGTTCATCACATCCAGATGTTTTGCAGGTGTGACACTGTACACAGTAGTCCCGTGTATTATGGAAACAACCATTTAAGATAAATGCAGTAACTTAGCTTGACAGCTGCACTAACAGAAAGAGGAAGGACGTGAAGATCATGTCAACATTTTACTGAAAATGGAGTATATTTACCTTTCGTCTGCAGGCTTAAGGAGAGGAAGAGAGAGAAGACTTAAGATGAAGAGCTCAGTGTACAGATGTACGTCCTCTTACCAGCCATAAATCAGTTAATTCATTAACTTTAGATCAACATCTACCTGCAATCAGCGTGTAGAGGAAAGAGCATCAGGCCTTTCAGCTTAGTTTTGGGAATGAAAATAAACGCATTATTTATTCATAGATAAAAGCAAGTGACAGACAAAGTATTTGTCGCCTGAGAGTTTCTTCACCAGGCAAAATAAGGCTACAGTCATTTCAAAATAAGACCTCATAATAAACATATAAGCAATTACAAACAGAACTATTCTTCAGGAAAACCTTAAAGTTCTTACATAGAGATATAGGAGCAGTAGGTTTCTGATGTTGGATTTACCAGCATGGTGTTGTTTATCAGTAATTTGTAAGTTTAGATGAGTAAATGAGAACATTTCCATTAATTACTAATAACTTAGAGGTTTTTCCTTTTTCATGACTGTGAGTGTTTAACCAGGTGAATTAAGTTGTCATGAAAACACACACACAGTGTTTGGTTGAATCTTGTATGGTTCATTTACCAGCATTTGAACATCACAATGTCCTACATGGTGTTAACAGCGATGAAGGGGATTTAAACATCATTTTTTGCTGAGACTTTGTGGGTTTTAAATGGCACAAATCCTCTATTAGGTCAAAAACAGCTAATCAGCAAAGAAGAAGTAGTAAAAGTTGTTTAAAATAAGAGAGGGTCTGCGAGGAATGTGCATTTTTAAGAAACACATGGTCAGGATTATGTAAAAAAAAAAGCTGTATTCCCGTTAAAGGGATGAATTTGAGGGTGTTATTTATGTTGAGCACACTTTCTCACTTTAAATGTTAATGTTAAAGCATTATTCTAGTACTGAAAATCTTGTCTTGTTTTGTAAAACAGGTAGATGCCTTTCTTTTCTACTGTCCTGTTTTGTTGGTAGTGACTGTTAGCTTTTTCGCTGTACGTTTTTTTTTTTTTAACCCAAAACCGTTTGTGTAATTATGTGAAGACAGAAATAATCACATTTCAAATTTCAGACGTGCAATTGCTCCAACATAGTTCTTGCGTCACAGCAAGTGCTCCTCTACTGTGCCCAGCGTTACATGCTTGCAGGAATTAGGCAATAACTTTGCTCTTATGAAACAGTTGCTGAACAATATTCCCTGGGAGGCGAGCTCAGAGCCTCCTGAGTCTAAAAGAATAAAATCTAAATGAAGGGTTGAACTCTACTCTCCTCGTGTACAAATACAAGAGTGCGTGCATACAAAGTGGTTATGTCAGCTGCTAAAAGATAGCCCTGAGGCTTGTGAGGTCAATGCTGGCACGAAGTCGACTGCTTGGGACTGTTTAAATCTATATACCCTATATAATACCTATATAGAATCTAAAATCTTGACCTCTAATCAGGTCAGTGTCACTGAGAAACTTTTGCCGCACACATCAACTCCAACCCCGCCGGCCAATTTTTAGCTCCTCTCTACATTATGCAGTGGGTGGAGTTTGGCTCAGACTTGGAGGTGAAGTTACACTTCAAACAAAGGCTTCCTGTGTGATGTTGGAATTCAAGATGTTATGAATGAACTTATCTTTATCTAGAAAACACATGAAATGCACACTAGGTAACAAATCATGCAGAAACTGGTGCGACATGGCTGTTTATACTTATTTTGAAAATCAAAAAAACAAGCAAAGCGAGGTCAGTCTTGCACAAAAAAGTTGTACATTTTAGTAGAGACACTTCTGCGAGAGACTGACCTCGTTTTGGAAAAAAACCCCAACGTTTTAGTCACACTATTATTCATAACATCAGTAACACAATACAAGTTACTTAGTCAAACTTAAATAACTTGCATTGACACCAGTCTTTTCTTGGCCAGTTGCTATATTATATTCAGCAATTATTTACATTCAGACAGTCCTCCACTGGGGCTTCGTGATGGCGCCAGATGTGTCTGATTCTTGATTTGTGACGCAACTGCAAAGCCGCTATTAGCCAGCGTGAAACCACAAAAAGGAGAAAATAACTTTCTCCTCTTGTTGTAACAACACCAGAGCAACGTACGGCTCCATCTCACCCGTGTAATAAGAGATCTGATTTTCAGGATTACTGCTAAGTCCTCATCGCTTGTCAGCAGGAGTAAAAATAACTGTGGTTTATAGAATAAATCCACAGCAGGTATGTAGTTTCACAATCCTAACGGATGCTCAGACTGTATATCAGGCAACTATGCAGAAAGGGGAGGAGGGAGGGGAGCAGTGGCACTTTAAATTAAAATGATGTTATATGTGTTAAGTGCACCATACATACCCTGTATTACACACCAAATGTTGTATATCATGCAGAAATCCTTGTATTCGAAACCTGCAGGAGAGATTTTATGCTCTACAGCTCATTTCAGACAGTTTCATCTGTATGTTAGAGAGTTTTTTTGTAATTAAGGCATATATCAGTTTACATAAATGTTCCTTATGACTTCATGCTGACATGAAATGTGATGGAAGACATATTCAGATCCAGGTCTGATTCAGATTTAGCACAGTACTTCTATTACTCTGTCGGATGGAGAAGAAGAATATTTTTGCTTGAGATGTAACAGAGCTGAAGAGTAAAGTGGCGTAAAATGGACATATAGAAGTAAAAGTATGTAAAAAAAAAAGAGTACTTTACTGATTTAGCAGCGCACTCCTATAACATTGTTGGACTCCCGATGGACAGATTTTAAAAAAGCACCAATATCGATGCAGCAGAAACAGAAATGTCATATTTTATTCCACACATTCTTCTTCCTCATCACAAACCTACATTACCCTAAGTGCAACTACATCACCAACAGTTCTCCCAGTGATTCAGGCAAGCCCCCAGGAAGTGAACCAGGCTTTGATAACCAATTTTACATAGTGACCAAACCGTGTAATTGCAACAATTGCATCTGTCAAGTGATGCCATTGGGCCAGAAAGACTTTTTTGTCCATAGTCTTACATTGTGAGAGAGACTATATGACTGGAAAGTCTAGAAGAGCCGCACGATTACATCATTTTATCAGCTCGGCAGGCCTGAGACGCAGTGCACATGCTCTATGGGCTCAACAATGCAGAAGATTCTGGGTACTTTTACACCCAGGACGTTTTTTGGCTTCATGCGCCACTGAGCAACATTCACAGGAATAACGCGGCCATGCCTCCAATGCTGTATCCAGTTTTCTATATATATTCCTTCAGGTGTGTTATGCTACTAGCAGCTAACCTGGAGCTGCCGACTACAGAGGTTTGGTGAGCTCATTTCTTTCTAACTCCACACCTCCAGATTTGAACATTTTCACCCTTGTAGCCCAAACTGACGCTGACTCAAGTGACATCACTTTGTTATACATGCTGTAGTACTTGATGTGTAAAATCAGTGGACGTCCCCTTTAAAAAAAAGCACAGATACCACTATTTCTTTTTCTTATTTTTCTGTATTTGAACATTGTTGGAAATATTTGGGATAATGTAAGTACAGCACTCAATGACACATAGGTCTAGCCAGCTTTCACACTGTTAAATTATTCTTATATACTACAGAAAAAGTACATTGATGTAATGTGAAAATTAAATAAAACTACAATACAAATGTATAAAGAACCATGTAGTGTAAAGAACCATACAATGGAAATACTGAAATGAAGTACAGGTGCCTGAAATTGTACTTAAGCACAGTACTTCAATAAATGGATCACTGGCCATGAAAATACCTTTGTGGAAAAGAGCCACAGTACTGGTGCGTTATTTTGCACCAGGGAGCAAATGATTTTCTGAGTTTGGATTTCAAGGCAGAGGAGTGTTTTCTGTTTTCTCGCTGCATCAGTGATGGATTTCATAACTTCTTCTGCCGTTGAAGCTTTGATTTATGACCATCTGCCCCACTTCTATGAATCCCCTGATATATGTTCCCATCAGATTCACCATCTGAGGTTATTAGATGGTAAATTTTGTGGCCTGTTTTATAAAGTTTGACAGTGCAAAAGTACAGAATGACAAGATGTTGAGCTAAGACTTTAATCAATTAATGTCTTTTTTCTCACTCTTTTTGCTTGCTCTTTTGAAACTCATTCACCCATGCAGTTGGCATGAATCATAGCTGTAAACTTATCGCCTTTTGGTAAAATGGATGAACCATCAGTGCACAGCTGTCGCCCCGCTGCGTCGCAGTTAACGTTATTGTTCATCAGCACTAAATACCTTCATAAGCTCTGATCACAGCACAGTTATCGGTGGGTCGCTGTGTTGTGTTTACTGCCCCTGCGGTCATAATGGGGCAAGCAAGATGTTTCCCCGTGTGCTGACAGCACTTGTGATAGGTAGTGTTTGACGAATGAGAATAATCAAAAAGCTAGTATCATTCTTGACTTATTATGGTATTCTACTTTGAGCACTGTATTCCATGTTTTGATATATTATTGCTGGTTACTGTTAAGATACATGAAGATGGATGCAGATGGGGTTAATTGTTAGTGGACCTCCTCCAGCGGGAGGCTCATGATCCTCTTCCTCACTTAATATATTCAACAAGAGATGACGAGACCCGACTATTATTCCCCTTGTTTAAGGTAATCACTGTACACAAAGCACTAAACGTTTGTGATCACATATCAATAATACTATTCTCATGTTATCATTGTTTCCATATATTGTTAGACACATGTTTTACTGATTCCTTGTTTAAGGTTTCAGGCTAACATGTTGGGATGTATAAACTAGTTGCTGGAGCCCTAATGGTCCCACCATTGATTTTGACAGTTGTTGGCATTTAAGACATTTGTTACATTCATATATTTGTGCTGGTAAGGTGCTTAAGTGTTCATATTAGTAATTTACATAATTTAGGCAAAAGTTAAAAGGATACTTGAGACTGAGTGTGTTGATGCTTGTAAAATGTTTTGTATACATCTTTAAAATGTATCTTAACACAGACAAGTGAAGAGGAGAGCTGCGTGTTGCCTCTTCATCCTTCCCCTGTTACATTCCACTGTTTAAGGGCCCAAAACATTCAGCTCAGACGTCAACTTAGCATACAATGTAGGTCGGCTTTTACGTAAAAGTGATTCGAGGGCTTATTCAAACAAGACCAATGTGTAAAGTTGCCATCAAATTTACATAAACATGTACTACAATACGTTGTTTTTTTAAATATAAAGTTAAATCCAGTTAAATCCAGTTTATTCCAGCTGTAATGTGGATGGATGTGTGTGTTGCCGTGTACTGACCGTGTCCAGATGTGTGCGCTGGTGTTTGGCCCGGTCGCTGGAGTTGCTGAAGGCCTTGAGGCAGCCGGGATGCTGGCAGATGTACGGTTTCTCTCCTGTGTGACTCCTCAGGTGGATCTTCAGATTCTCCAGGCGGGAGAACGCCTTGGAGCAACCCTCAAACTGATGAGGAAAATATTAACAGTCTTACAAAAACATGACAGATCCAGAGTTTGAAGAGAGCGATAAATAATATTTTTAAAAAGGTTTAATATTTTCCTCAATTAAATGATTTCTGTGGTTTTAAGTCCATTTGAACCAGGTTGTTGGTTCAGTCAAGTTGCTCCAGTCGAGATTAAATGAAAAATGACGTTTTAACCATTTTAGATGGCCTCCCTGGTAATAATGTGCACTTACTTAACAATACATTCCAAATAACACATAAAATCCAATTCTTTTTTCCTGTAATATGATTTTACATGAGTTTAAAGCAACCACTTTCAGCCAATAATATCATAACATCCACCCATCAATCAATCTTTACTAGCTAGCAAGCTAACGTTAGCAAAGTTGTTCCATTTCCCCAAAATGCCGAAGTTACAGGCCAGTTGGCTGTACGTCACAATGTGGATACTCTTGAAATGCATCTGGACTTCAAAGATAAATCAGGTCTGGGTGAGAATAGATTAGATAAATGCCTGGTTTAAGCCTGCCACCCACAGCAGGACCAAAACATAATTTAAGATGAACACCGGGCTTTAATAAAAACACTCACCCAAATTTTGGCACATTTTACTTTGAATTGATTGACAAAATTATAATATTTCAAAACTATAAATGTTGAATTTCATTGGACCTTTAAGTAATTTAATTATTGCTATTACTCACAAATACACATCCTGGTTTTATCCCACTTCTGGTAACCATTAAAGCATCAGAGCTTCTATCTTATTATACAAATCCCTTCTTTAATAAAAGTATGTTGGCCTGTGACGAACACATAATAAAATCCCATTTTCACATTACAGATGAGTGACGCTGAAGTCTGATCCAACAGAAATAACTCAGTAAAGAGGTAATATATAGGAATTCATACATTTTAAGTTATTGGACCATAAACTCCATGTTATAGTCTTTTCCCAAATAGCAAATTGGAACAAAACCGCAAACACACACACTCACACACACACCAGGCTGTGGTAGGTTTTGGTGAAGGTTTCTGTTGGACTGGAGCCAGACAAGAAGTCGTACAGGCAACTGGAGCTTTACAGAAACTGTGTCACATTCAATCCGAAACCTCACAGACTTAAAACCACCAATGTTTTCATTTCAGACGTGTAAGTCAAAGTTAAAATGTAAATATTTCTTAAAGTTTGATTTAAACCTCCTGGAGCTCAAACGGGGAGTTGGAGAACTCTTAATCGATCACAGCAGAGGATTTTAAAAGTTTTTCTACAATGAAAACTTTCTGGATTCACGTCATGTGGCGAATAATTTGAGGAATTTATCCATCAATCATTTAGATAAAAACAGACGTCATAGAGGAAAAATGAGATACAGATAAAGGCAGAAAATGAAGGCAAATCATTGTGTTTGTTAGAGGAAAACATGACATTTCAATAAGATTAATAACCCGTATATTTTTAGAGATTTGTTTCTGAAAGGATTAAAACTGTTTTTCAAGTCTTCAAATGAGATCCTGGCTCTCATTACTAGAAGAATAAAGTGTTTGATCCTTTTTAAACTAATCCAGAAGGAAATATGGAAACAGTTTTTCTACCTAATATTTATTCCAGGGGTTTTCTTTTATTAGGTCTCGCTAATGAGTCAGTAAATGTCAGTCACCTCATTTAGTTTAATAAGTCTGTGCATAAAAAAACATTAAATCATGGTCATTAATTAAACCAGATATTTAAGTTGCATCGGCAAAAAGCCGAAAAACGTAACAAATAGTACAGAACAGTGACTGAAATACAAAAATTGTCTACTCAATCATATAAAAACGCACACAAAGATAATATATTAAGACACTTCACGTAGTGGGAAACTGAGGATAAAACATGCTGCACATCAGATTGAACTTTTTGCAGCTTTATGTGAGCTGTGCTGTTTGAAAGGAAGAAAAGACTTAATGCTCCTCCAGTCCTGCTGTCAGTTTACCCCACAGCTACTGCACTTAAAACATTATAATAAATAAAATCACCCTTACATATATATATGTATGGCTGCTAAATAGAAACAGGTTTCTAAAGAGCTTTGACAGATTTGAGCACAGCTTTATTTAAACTCTGTTACAGTTTTTGTGCTTTAATACCTCATCATCACCAAAAGAATAATGTTTCCTTTATTTTTTACATAAAAATAAAGTCAAGTACATTTGACTCTGCGTGACAGGTTTTTCCTGCAATTTTAGATTTATTGGTTTGGTTTGTTCCTTAAAATCAGTACTGTTGACTGCAGTGCTTTGATCATTTGATTTATTAATGTGTGTACTTAAAGGATACAATATTCAATGTCCCATGAAAATACCAAAACCACCAGTGTGTCACTTTGCCTCCTAATGCTCTGACTTCCTGACATCGTCTGTAGCTCTGAGCTCTAAGGCCAGCGGTCCCTACTGATGACGAGTCATCTTTTTAAAAAAAGGCTCAGTTATTTACCAAAAGAGATGGGCACTGTAGACTTTAGCAAACATGACTCAAACAGGAGTAAATAGTGCATTCATTGGGGACTATTTTCAGCAGCAGATTAATACACATTTGGTGCTTTAGTGATTATTTTCGGCAGCAGTATGGCGCCAACAACTCCTCCTAATTAAACGTCAAAATATGTTGTATCTCGTTTAAAAGAACACGTAGAAGATTGTGAGGACAATAATGATGTGTTTGTGCAAACCAAAATAAATCAGTTTAATGATGAGACAACTTAACCCTTTAGGGTTTAGGGAAAGATCATGGTTTGGGTTCAAATGAGCACTTAGTTAAAGTCAGAGAAACGATAGGGTTTGGTTTAAAGTGGCTACGAGCTTCGTTGTCATGGCGACATTATTAGACACAGTTGAAGTTAGGGGACGATCGTGGACAGAGGTCTTGTGTTACAGTCTGACATTTTGTTGACCTATAAAACCAACTTGACCTTGTTCCTCTGTGGAGTCACCTGACTTCCTCCTTTGCTCCAATTAAAATTAGCTTGTGGTGGTTGTAATTGACGTTATTAAGTGTTTAACAGAAACACAACGGCTTTTATTATACGAGAAATCACAGGAAGTCCTCTCTCCCATTAGCACTAGCTTCACAGCAGAGCGTTCAGGTCCAGTCAGAACCAACAGCAACACTACTGTGGTCCAAACAAAATCAATCACTAAGCATGAAGAAGTTACCTTCAGGGATTTCTGCTAGACTGACTTCAGGAAATCAGGCAACGTAGTTTAAAGTCTGACAAAGTCATTCAATGAGATGATGTCCAAATGGGTCAAAATTTACATAAATAACTTTTACCCATGAGACTGCCGTTCGAGTCCTGCATTTATTGTGGATTAGAAAATGAAATGCACACAATGTTGAATCAGGTCACAAACACACCAAAAGCTTAGTTTTGAGCCGATATATGTCCAGAAGATTTAAGTAGCTTTGCAATTTATCTTAGCAAACTATTAAATATATGAATTACGTACAGTTTAAGACAACATTCAATCAGCCACTGACTGCTGAAACTGGTACAACATAAAGTGAGCTTTAGCCTGAAAGAGCAGCTTTATTGGTCATTAGTGTAGGCTGTTGATTAAATAAGCTTCTTCCTGCTATACTTCCCCTCACCCATCACTAATCATGCACCCCCTACTTTTAACTATAACTAAGCCCCCATGCTTAAGTGTACACATGTGTCGTTTTGGGGCCCTTGCTGATACTGAGGCTGTCGTTTTTCTTGGGATGACAGTCTGAATGATGTCTGTAAGACAAAATAAACAACAGTGCAATCGTTCATAGAAATGAAGGAACATGTCAGCCAGTGCAACACTGTGCTGCACTGTTGTGTTTTTATTTCTATTTTCTGACAATGGTGGAGCTCTACGGCAAAGAGAAAAAAGATATACCAGGTTTGGCTACACAGAAAATACTTGTTACTATAGGATTATTGTTGGTTTAGGTCTTTTTAATTGGATTTGTTGACAGTGAGGAAATTACAGTACATAGACTCTCAACAGACGTATCCCTTAAATGCACATATGAATGTAATTTCAGCACCATAACTTATGAATGATGACTCTACCACAGTGGATTTAAAAACGCTTTGGGAGCTCGTGTTTACAGCCTGAATAACACCTGTCTAATGTGAGACTCGACATTACGAGCTGGTAAATACGGCTGAATTCATTAACAAACACTGACCACATTCATGTGAGATGCTCAGTTTCCATTGCAGCACAAGAAATGACTCAATTTACATGTTTTGGCCTGAGCGCTTTATGAAAATGAAATGACGTTATTCACGTAGCACAAGACTGACTAAAGAGAATTTATGTGTTAATGTTGATTTAATTTTATTAATCTGTTTGTAGGCAACTCTCCATAGTAATATATTTATAAGCTGGCAGCTGATTATGTCATTTAAATGAACTAATTCACTTAATTACGAAGCGTGTCTCTGAGTGCAAATTTCAGAATGAATTATTAATTGGAGTCCCAGTTTGATGACAGCGCTGGGGAATTATGGAGAGAGTTACTCACTCTCAGGGACGGGGATCTGGCACCGAACTGAAGGTCATCATGGGACAGACGTGTCCAAGCAGCAGAAGTTGTGCTTCAGAAAATGACTCATGAAAAAGGTGAAGCAGGGTGACGGTGGCTCAAAGGCCACTGTTGTGATGGTCGGTGCAGAGACCTCACAGTCTCCGTCTCCTCTCATACCCAACATGCATGTGCATCATGAATTTTTTTAAATGCATGTTGGCCTTCTGTTGTGTTCTGTCATTTCAAAGTATAAAGTGTTAAAAGAACCACGGAAACAATGTCAGTGGAAAGCAAATTAAGATCCTTTGTCGTGATGGATACACAAAGTCCATGATTGAATAATGTCATTTAATGGGTTGGTGTTAGTATGAGTGAAAAAGTCAGAGTAAGAACGTGGCCACGACGGTTAGATGGGCCAAACGCAGGACCTTCACCCAGCTGTTCGTGTCTCATGTGAAGCCATTAACTAAACTTACATAACTAACGTACTTATTTCAACCCAACCCATGTTCTTTTACTAAACTAACCAGGTAGTTTTGGTGCCTAAACCTAACCAAACTGCAACCATTTCACATGTTTACTGTTACTATGACAACGATGGTCAGGTGCCTCGGGAACAGTCATATCATATATAACTGTTCCCGAGGTCCTGGCACGTTATTTTAAGACGTTACGTGCCATCACCACATAATCCAGTGTTAAGTTAGATGAAGCGATGGAGACAACAGGCCGTTGACCTCCAGGTCCTCAGCGAGGTAACCAGCCTCACTGTGTCCTGCTAATGTGTGGAAAACTATTTGGGCCATTCGTATGGAATCAGATTTGTTTCAAAAGTTTCAAGCAAAACTTATTAAAAGTCAATCAAAATAAATGGATTTGAGAGAGAAAAAAAATGAACTCAAGCAAAAAAATACAACCTTTAAAATAAAAAATGTCTCTTGAAAACAAATAACTCTGTCTTTTATTTTGTTCAAGGATGTAGTTTTCCTCTCGCCCTCTCTCTCTTTTGGTTACGCTACTGGCTTTTTCGTTCTCCTTTTCTGGCTCTTTCAAGGGCGCGTTCCTGTTGGCTATTGAGTTTTTGAGTGACACGGCTGTGACCCGGAGGTTGTTCCCCTGTTTGCTTGAATTGACTCCTGGGGATCACTTTAATCTTGAAGCAGTTGCTTGTATGCCCCCCTATGCTTCCTCTTCATGCATGTCTTGCATGGCGAATGAAAGATTCTTTCTCCCGCTTGGTGATTAGAAAAAGTTCAAAAAACTTTATAGATCCCCAGGAGTCAATTCAAGCAAACAGGGGAACAAAAAACAAAAATCAGGGTTGCAACTAACTTACTATTTTCTCACTTCAATTAATCGTTTAGTCTGTGAAATGTTAAATGATTAAAGATGAAATTGATGCATTCAATATGCTTGTTTTGTCTGACCTGCAGTTAATTTACTGTCACATATGGCAAAGAAAGGCAGCAAACCCTCACATTTGAGAGGCAGACAGACATTTTCCCAAGTTTAGGGGAATCGATGATTTATCACTTAATTACACCAAACTTAATAATTATATTTGATTCTTTTGTCAGAATAACCACAACATGATTAGCATGTACTACAGACAAATCCTCCATTTATTCAACACTCACGTTTCTCTCTCTGGCACGCATGAGTAAGGGAAATCTGTTGCGAGGAAAGGAAAGCGTTTGCTCATCTCTCTGTCAAACAGACTCGTGATCATCGGCTGCTCAGTCTGAGAGGAGTCGAGACGTTCTGTAAGCAGGTTAATGCCTTTCAAACCCAGTTAAACCTCTAAACGGCCCATTTGAAGGCAAAGTCGGAAAGGATGAGAGATGTTTTGACTGACTGAAAATGGTGGTACCAGTGGTAGTGGAGCTGAAGTTAAAGAGGAAGCCAATTTGATTCCTGCATGTTTTGGACCAATCAAGAGCAAAGACTATGAAAAGTCCTCTCTTCAATACTGATTTGTCACCTTTGGATTGAAAAAAAAGAAAATCTTACTTAAAAGAAATAGTTATTAGTAATAGTTATAGTTATTCTATGTGAGGTTGTATGAGGTACTTATTCATAGTTAGTGTACTGCAGTCAGCACGGCCCTAGTTTGGAGGAATAAGCAGGCGTTCCAGCACAGACACTAAGCAATGTGCTGCTGAGGGCCAGCAGAAAAATGTAAACCTAAAAAAAAGCATCCATTTAAGTGCACACTTTATTTACAATATTTTCACTGCTTTACATTGCTGTCAGACAGCCCTTTCAATGGAGAACTCAAGTTGCTCTCTCTTTCTCTCTGCTCACTTCAAAGCCACCAAACTCCATTCACAAAAACTGCAATTTTACCTCACACAACATGGGAGCTCACTGCGCTGCAACTGCATCAATCAACAAACCAACATGTTAGGGTGGATCCAAACTTACCATTTAAAACACCAAAATCACACAATAATACAACACTGACAAATTGAGGCAGCAATACACCAGCAACTCAGCATGTTTTGTGAGGTTACTGAGATTACTGTTTTTGACAATGGAGTCTGGTGGTTTCAAAGTGAGCGAAAGGGAGGAGAGAATAGCTCCAGTTCCCTGTCAAAAAAGGCTGTCTGACAGCAATACAAAGAAAATAATTACACTTACACTTAAGCTGATGCAAATTTGGCATCTGTGCCGGGACTCCTGTCTGCTTCTCCAAACTGGGGAAGTGCCGACCTCCACCTACTGTAAGTAATACACTGACTATGGATAAGTTCCGCATGCACATCCATTCAAATAATCTGAACTATGTCCTCAATAGATTACTCTATAACCTGAATTTAAAAAATGTTATGGAAACTGATGTTACAACACAGTTTTAAAAGAAAGATAAATACCAATTTCACACACAAAAATATAGTTTTGTATAAGAAAACTGAAAAGCTGTATTTTTTTCATTCAACCATAAGACATAAGAGGAGCTCACACTCATTTCAAGTTTATAAGGACTAAAAATATAATTTACTGAATATGTTAAATAAAAGCTTCTCTGTGTAGTTTTCATTCTACACAAAAACATTAAACAAAGTTGAGGTTGTCTGTAATAATCACACAAAATTGTTATTGTGATCAACGAGACAAAAGACTCACCATGCATTTATTGGGCTTTTCCCCAGAATGGACCCTCATGTGGATGAGCAGCTTGTAGCGAGCGTTAAAGGGTTTGTGGCGTCGCACACAGCCGGCCCAGAAACAGGAAAACTCTTCGCCTTTGCGCTGGTCAATGTGCACCTTCTCGATGTGCCTCACCAGCTCCTCCTGGCTGCTGTAAGTGGCATTACAGTCGATCCAGTGACACGACTGGTCCTGTTGGTTCGACTGGTCCTGTCCTATGGGTCCATTTAGCCTCGGGAAATGAAGTGGGGCGCTGTCCTGGCTATCATGGCCTTGGCCCACGTGGAAGAGCTCCCTCTGCTGGTTGTTAATTTGAAACGGTTCCCCCTTACGTGGAGAGAAATCATCTGCAGGCTCTTGTTTGATTGAGTGATATTCTTCTGGTATATTTTGTTGTTGATGACATGTCTTGTTGGCCCCGGGTGCATCAGAGAGGGGCAAGGAAGAGGCGAAAAATAAAGATGATGAGGAGGAGGAAGAGGAGTGAGAGGATGGTGGGGAGTTAAAAGGAGGAGATATAGCACAACCAGTGAGCATGTAGGGTAAAGGCAGGGAGGGCTGGGGGTAACAACTGAACCTCTGGGTGTTGTTTTTAGGATCTGTGTGCACCGTGGTGGCAAAGTCCTCCATAGCCTTCTCTATTTGGGACCCGGCTGTCTTACAGCTGAGCAGGGAGGTGAGGTCCCGGCCCAGCGAGGACAGAGACAGGGAAGTCCTTGGAAGACAGCACACGCCCAGACCACCTGAATGTATTGATGACTGGCAGAAGCCACCAGAAGAAAGTGGCGCCTGAGGGTCCTCAGCATCCTCAAACACACTTCCAAAACCAGGAAGAGTCAGCTGGACGTCGACATCTGGAGGCCCGAGGTCAGGGGGCCACATCCTGGCCCCCGCTCGCTGACCTCCACTGAGAGACCCCTTCAGTAAAATCGTTGATGATGATCCTCGTGGAGCAGCTTTAGGAATCCATTGGAGGTAAAATTATCTGCAGCATCTTTCACTTCTTAAATGTAATAAAATTAGGTTGATTTTCAGCCGCTGACATCTTCTTGTTTCAATCCCAGTGTGTGCAATCTTGTCATTTGTTCCAAACTGCTGCTTGGTCAGTCATCTCTCATGCACGGCTGTGGGGGACAGAAACCAAACCCAAATGAGTCATCTCAGAAGACAAACAATGCGAATACAAAACACTTTCTGAAACAAATCACACAACAGCTTTGAGAGTCAGTGCTGGAAGAAGAAGCCTTTACTTAAAGACAACAAGGCAACATGGGAGAAACTAGCAAGAGGAGCAACATTTTGAACAAATAAATATCCCACTCCCTCCCCTCAGGCTTACCTCCAAAGCCTCTGATTGGTTCGGTTTAGGAATGACCCTCCCCTGATGTACTAAACGAACATCACGCTGTATTGAAGAAGGCTCGAAACTCGCAATTGACAGCATGAACTCATTAGGAAAGTGTTTCTTGAGGCAATAAATCAAGAGATAAATCCATACAATTGGACTTCTTTTTTGAGTCGCCCCAGGCTGGCCATAAGAAAGAATGCAGGTTTAAGGCACATCAACAGGGGCTTCACATTTAGTAGTTAGTTAGTTACATACACTTCCTTCACACAGCCTATGTGTGTTATGCTAGTAGCGGCTACTGTCTCCTCAAGCCTTGAGCTGAGCTGAGCAGCAGGCTACAGAGACCTGGTAACTCCTTTCTGACCTCCAAATTCTTGTGATTTTCAAAGTTGGCTTCAAACTCAACTGACTATGACTCAAGTGAGTGATTACAGCCACTTTTTTGCATATGCGGTGGTGCTCTCCTGTAGCCAGAGTTTGCTGAGTTAAATCATTGCAGTTCCCCTTTAGGTACAGAAACTTATATCAGCTGAACTCACTTATTCACTTATTTACTTACTGCGATGTGGCAAATCTATGACAACTTTCCATTTGAAGGGATGAAACATAAAACCCAAAATGTGTCACACTCTGAATGTTATTCTCTCTTTTCAGGCCATCGCCAACTCTGCGTTCAATCACTACCAACAAATGGACCAAGGTGACCAGCAGGGAAGGTCCCAGATGAAGTAAAACCAAAACAAACATCATGTCAGACCCCCTTGTCAGCGGGCTTCAATCAAATGGCTCTGAGTGCAACGCTGTGGCGGGTGTATATTTGGTTTCCTTTGGGCTGCTTTAACAGTAGGGGCTGATTCATTACTGCAGGCATTAAGGCCACCCTTGCAGCAAACAGCCTCAGTGTTGTGTGGCAGCCGATTGCCTGGAACCCGGTCCAGATGCTCGTTAACAGAGGAGGAGTAATGGACCACATCTCTCCAGCAGCCTAGCGATGCAGGACAGGGAGGCTGGAAAATGGCGGGTCAAACAGAAGTTCCCCCACCCCTGTCACACATACAGTAGCTCCACTGTGCAACGGCCCTTGAGTGTTTACTGGAGTAGACTTGATTTCCCCTGCCCTCTGCCATGTGCCAGATATTGATGATCTAATTTACAAAAGGATCTCCGCCACAAGTCATTGGAAAGATTCAATGGGAATTCATGTGGATGGTTGTTTTATGAGCCAGAAACTGACACAGCGAAGATGATGAATAACTTCACTTCTGTAGTTATATTAGCCGACGAAGGAGTCACTAAGTGTAGGTTCATGCCCATAGTTTCCTGGTATAGTCTGGTTTACAGTTTTATGATTCTTCCCGTAAATCGCTGGAGTTCCTCCCACTAGAGTCATGTAGCAGACCAGTCATGGGAACTGTGGTTGAATCTTAATTAAAGAGGTCGTGATGTGTCTGCGTGTCAACAAGTTGAACAGGATTAATAATACTTGTGTAGCAGAAGTGGTTTGGTGTGTCTGAAACAGGATAATTGCAACCTAGTACCTGTCGGCTTTAAGAGCTAAAACCAATATTACAGTTTTGAGGGCAAACTGTGGGATTTCAGATTCAAACAAAACATTCAATTCACAACATTCAAGGAATTAATTTGATAAATAATCTCTGTTTCCTGGTCCTTTAAAGCACCGACGCAGGACTCATGCAAACATCCACCCTGCCAGAAATCCAGCAGAGTGAAATCCAGCAGCAAGCACAGCAAAAAGGGGATTTTTTTTTTTTTTTTAGCAGTGTCTGTTCACAATCCACTTTGGTCCTAATCCAGAAAGAAGAGTCAGACAGTAAAACTAAGAAAAGTGTCCCACAAAGCCTCAACTGAGCATGCAAACTTTATAAAATAGCAGGCACATCTCATGTGGTGCCTTTTAAAGACTCACTTGCTGAGGTTAGCTAAACACAGCTGTGGCATTTCAGGACAAGCAAATGTGTACTTGTCTCAACAATAAGCACTTTGGCTCTTGAATTACAAACTTTTTTTGTACTTTTTGGTTCAACTGAAACATGGGAAACAGATCCTGTTTGAAATGAGAGATGTGGACACACAGAAGAAACTCAGTGTCTCTAATTCTATCCTTCCTAAAAAAATCCTCGATGGAGTTACGGAGGCGTCAGAGGGGATCAGCAGCTACACCAACTCAAAATATACTTGAAGTGCCAAAAGTAAAAGTACTCATTGTGCGGAATGGCCCACTTCTGAATAAGTCATATTATTGGATTATAAATATTGATGCATTAATATGTTCATAATTTTAATGGTAAAAAGCTTGTAAAGATGGAGCTAATTTTAACTTTACTTAACTTTTCATACATTATTTGCTGGGTTGCTTCTGAATTTCAATAAACTTGATATTAATTTATAATATTTTGTTTCTTTTTATTTTTTGAATATATTATCTTGATTTATTTGTTGATTAGATTTGGTATTATTAATTTGAATCAAATTAACAATTAACTGAAATTATGAAATAAATGTAGTGGAGTAAAAAGTACATTAGAGGAATAAAGTGGAAATACTCAAGTTAAATACAAATACCTTCAGTACAGTGCATGTACATAAAACCAATGATAGTTACATTCCACCAATGGTTTTATGTACATAAACATTAAATCACTCTTTGTGCAAAGCAGGAAGTAATCAGTAAGTTATCAGTTAATTGTGAGCATGTGAACTGTGTCTGTCTGGGAAAACCAGCCTTTATTTATTTATTTATCTATCAATTTATGGATTTCTTTATTTAACTTCTCAGAATTGAGACCACATGTTTACAAGAGAAACCATTGAAACCAATGAGAAATCCTTATGGACACAACAGTGGAAAATAAACGTCAGTCTGACCACAGAACAGATGCTCAGGCTTGATGCATCAATCAGTATTTTTATATTAACAACAGATCGATTGGTCTAAATGAGAACAATGTCGGTAGCACGATAAGAATAACGATAATATGTGATAATATGTTCTGTTTTTTGGTCGCTCTGCTGCCCACAAGTGGCCAAAAACAATAATAGCAACAACAAAAGCAAAATAATGCTGCTTTAATGCTACATACGGTTGGATTTTCATGTGTTTGTACTGAGAGAGACATGTAGCCTTCTGTCGAATGCACAGTCTTTGGAAATACAGCAAATGTTTTAATGCAGGATTTCAAAGTGAGTTCAGCAGCATTTTGCATGCAAATAAAAAAGGAAATTAGCTTATAGGCTATAACTGTAATGGTATGTGGCATTAGTCCAAACATTCCTACACAACTAAACATTAAAGGAATAAAACTTAAAGATTGTATCATCTATTATGTCTTTGTAGTTAGTTTGGTCATTTCTTTTGTGCAGGAAGTTACCATCACATAACGACCAATAACAGGGTCACATCTGACCATATGGAATTAGCATCATGCGTTTCCAGGTACCTGACTGGCTTTTATAACATTTTTATATAAATCATAGGAGATTTTATGAGTTTGAGAAGGAAAATAAGCATTGTAAATCCTGGATTTAAACAAATACATGGGGAAATTTTGGGGGGTTAGAAATACCCTCAGGTGCAGTATATTTCAGGTTAGGACAATATGTTTGCAGGAGAACAAAATCTCATAAATGTGGCTGGCTGACCATTAAAGAAAACATGTGAATTGCGTAACCAGTTTCACGACTGTCGCTTGCATTTTTATAAAGGACATGAGAGACTTGGTATCCCGGTAACAGAGAAAGTTGGCTGGAGGGTGAGAGTTTACACTTCTCTAAATAATTTGTGCCTCAGGGCCTCCATTTTCAAAAAAAAAAAAAAAAAACGTTAATCCTGTGAAACCGATTTTGTGGGCTATGAGTGTGCCAATAAATCATAATCTACTCTACTTTCTAGTCATTAACTGTTATTTATCCAGAGGAAATTGAATGAGCACACTTACTTTTTTTTTTCCTACAGCTTTACAGCAGCTTTACATTCTTACAGTCACACACATTCACACCTTGGACATTTCCAAAGAGCCTACAGTTTTCTGTCTGTGAACACTGTGCAGGTGGAATTTAAAAGCCCCAGCAGTTTTTATTGCTTATTCATTTTCTGCAGCCACAATGTTTCAAACATTTCAGGACAACAAATCTTGCAAATAGACCACTTCTCGAAGCCTTAGCTTTTTACTCTCCCTCCTTGTTGATAAATACACTTGCTAACCCAACGCTCTAACTGTATGATCTCTGTTTTTAAAATGACTAACCTCATTCTTGTTTTCATATTACCATTATTACCTCTGTGTGTGTATGTGTACATTAATATTGTCTGTTTTTCTTATTGTATTGTTGTTTTCACTCACTAATAAAGAGTCCATAGACTATTTGGGAAATGTACACAAATTAACTGAAGCTGAAGTAGACAAATGCTGCTTCCTCTGTAAACTCTTTACAAAAACTATCCTCTAGTATCAGACTGCGGGGCTTTACAAGAATAGATTTATAAGTAAATATAGATAATAATTCCCTGAGAATAATCTTAGAAACATCGTCTGTCAGCAGCAGCCTCCAAAATCCAGAAATAAACTTCCATTGTCACTTAAACCCAGCAGATATATCAGAGTGGCAAATAAAATCTTATTACAGATATTTTGACAAACAGATATTTTGGCTATTAAGTGCATAACATAGATGCCAAATATGGAAAGAAAAACACTGATGTTCTAACATACCACCTTCATTTGAAATGACCAGATTTATGAGATCATTATTAACCTCTGCCCAAAAAACTGGAATATTCTGTCTGAGTCTGCCTCTAATGGCGATACCATCGTTGAGTTCTTTTTTCTTTTACACTGATGACAATTTGTCCTCAGTAATTATGATAACCTCCTATTGTGTGTCACTTTTTGTTTTCGGTTTTATGATGTTTTCACACTTTGCTGTTTGTTTTTACTGTCTTATAAGGTGTCCTTGAGTATTTTCACGAATAAAATGCATTATTATTTCAAATTGTACACCTTTATAATAAAATAAAAAGAATATTTTGTGATACAGATTTCTGGCATGGACATAGCTCTTGTTTTCTGCTGCTCTTGAGGTTGCACTGATTGTCACTTTAGACAAAAAAAGTATTGTAATGTAATGTCAAAACACACCTACACACATCAGTCGTAGTGACAGTGATCATATTGTGCCTGTAGCTGTGTCCCAGACAGTATTCATCACCTAATTCGGTTACACAGAAAGTGTGAAACCACACGAGCCTTCGGGCCCTCTTGACCCTCCTGAACAGCGATGCTTTTCTCCATCTCCAGTAACCCACATCAAATGGCTCTGACAGCTTCTGCTGATGTTTCCACTCGTCCACGGCTGCAGGAAGAGCTGAGGTTTTTCATACAGACGACCTTTTCTAAAGCGAGCAGTAGGAAGTTTAGTTCACCTCACCTCCATCTTATTACCTCAGCCAGATGCAGACTGTTGATCAAAGGTGAACTATACCTTACCCCCCCACCCCCCCACCCCAAAAAAACTGAGCTGAGTAAGAGAGGCCGGGACGGTTGTAACAGCACCACTTTCACCAAGAAGGTACGACTTGAGAGTCATTTCATGGCTGCATGAAAAAGGATGCAGATTTTAAAGCCAAAATAGTGATTTTCAGGTATGAAAGTCATTTTGTGGAGTAAGTCTATGTTTTGATTAGTACGGATACTGATGAAGTTAGAATTATGTAACTTGTTCTAAATTAGAGAGTAGTCTCTGAGGTAACATTTGAGGCATTTCATCATTGTTAAACAATGGCTGACAGAGGAACGGATGGTTGTAAAGGATTTTAAAAAATGACAAGTTTAAACAACTACAGTACAAATACAGTGCCACTGTTCTTTGTTCGGTGCAGATGTTGTGGAAGAATGTTCTCCTAAGGTTTTAAAAGTCTCAGAAACAGCTCATTATTGTGGAATAGAGTCATTTTTGAAGTGATTCAATAGTCAGTGGTGAGTGCTTTTTGTTCTTGGTGAACCACAGGAAGACGATCAACTGTTGACACATGCGCAATAAACTGTATGTTGTGGAGTGGTCTCAACCCTTAATCCTTCACTTGTTTTGTTACAGCTCGTTACAGGTTGTAACACTGGAACTGCTTGTATTTGAGATAGATAAATGAATTATGTGATATAGTTGGAGAAGTTGGAAAAGTGTTATTTGTAGTAGACAAATCAGGGTAGTTATTGTGGAAACACCTCCTCCATGACACCTGCCTGCCTGTTGGGAGTGATTTGTGATTTGTGTTTTTTCACTGCTGTTGTTTCTTCTTTTTTTTTTACGCTGTTGTTGCTACTTATGCTGTTGACTGTGTCTGGTGAAGTGAAGACAAATAATAAGATAATATATAATAATAGATATTCTATCCTTTGTATTAGATGATCTTGTCTCTCGCCCTCTCTAAACTCCTGTCTGCCATTGAGCCATCACAACTTCGCTACAAAAAACGGAAAATACCCCGACAGCCAGTCCCTGCCAGATCGTCGGCCCATTCAGGGTTTGTCGATGCACCACATCTCCGGCTCTTACACCGGTCAATTTGCCTGCCTTTCTTGCTATCTGTTAGTTTATTTGCCTGCCTGCCAGCTTGCTACCTCAGGAGTGTCACAACCATCCCTGGTGTCCACTAACAACTAATTCATGTGAATTCAGTCTTTCAAGAATTCAGTCTTTTAAACAGTTCTTAGTAGTATACCAAGATGTGACAGATAAATATTTTAAGTTCTGATTAATTATAAACTAAAACAGTGTCTAAAGTAGACAAGGGGGCTATAGTATGTCACAAACAACATATTTTTTTATTGATTGTGCCAATGTTTGTCCACTCAGAAGCGGATTAAAACTCTCTTTCCTGTTGGGAACATCGGTGGAAATAGTGTGACATTGTCATATTGCGACAAAGGGAGGAGGTCGGGATGGTTAATGTTGGGATTTGACACGCAAATCAACTCTCCCCTTCCCAAGATTCAACATTGGTTTCTTTTAAGCGTGACCACAATCATTCCCAAACCTTAACCAAGTTGTTTTTGTGCCTAAACCTAATCAAACCGTAACCATAGCACTGTTAACATTAAACAGATTTATCTTTCAACAGTGATTTGCATTAGTTTTGGAGGGCACAGAGAAATGATATCAACATTTCAATGTCTTCTTGTCACATATCCTTGACACCCCCTCATATTTTTCACCCATCCATATCTGACCACAACCACAAGGCAACACACTGTCGATTTCAGCATGACGACTGAGTGACCTGTGAGGGTGGCTTTCACAGAGAGGTCTGCTGCAAACAAGAAGGCTTCAAACATGTTTGCTTATTGTTGATGTTGAGTGCAAACAGGAAGTTAAAGCTAAACCAGAGGATGATGAAGGTGCTGAGACACCTGTGGACAGTCTTTCATGTACCAGGAGACTTTAACGTCGCTGATGAAGGTGCTGAGAAGTTGCCATCTCACTTCTGAACATGACGGCTCAGTGTGACCCTCTGATTCCTGTAGCCCAGCCTACGGAGGGTGACTATGAAAAAATGTGCTGATGGCAATTTTTCCAGAATTTCCAAGACATGCCAAGTGCACCAGCCCAATGAAGAGGGCTGTAGAGGCTGCGCCAACACCGTGACAAACTTCAGCAGTGATGCCAATGCCGCTAAGTCATGTCTAAATCTTGAGGCTTTGGTCAAAGAAGAGGCCTGCCCAAGTGACAAAACCACTGTGGAAACAGCTTGAAAATGAAGCAAGGAATCAAAACCACCACCAGACCCCAACAGCGGAGGTGATTACTCTTCCATCCCTGGTTATATTGATACTCCAGCTGGACAAGGCTGAGCTGATTCAGGAGGGGAAGGCAACTCTTTGTGTATAAAAGCAAGTGACAGACCTGTGGTTCATCATCTGTGCTAGCAGCTTGTTCACTGCATTAACTGCCTCTATAATATTGTGTCCCAACAGCCCGTCAATAGGGGTAAAGCATTAAAGGGTGGGCAGATCGATTTCTAAAGTCTTCACTTATGTATTAATACTAGTGTCAATCAGGATCAATACCTAGAAAATGCAGCAGTGTCATGTTAAATCGTATTTTAGGGCATATGAACACTCCTCTTATTGCTGCACCCTCGGCTCATTCACATAAACTTACTGTATTTGTTATTTACCATTAAAAATGGTTCTAACTGTGCCAAAGACTTTCACAGTGTCTGTGCTGGTCAATCTCCTCAGTTATTCTAATACATCTGATCATCTGTATTGCTTATGTGTGACACTCATACCCACAATACTTCAGGCTACTTTGTTGAACGACTGTGGCCAAAAAAATTCTTTGACTGTTTCCGGATTTTGAGAAGCAGATAGGGTCAAAGTAAACTCAGTAGGAGCAGGTGAATAATGCAGTCTCAAAATATAGCAAGAATGTTTTATTGGACCAAAATTCATATATCATGATCTCAGAAACAGGTTTGAATTGCTGTTAACTTCAGAGACAGTGATCTTCCTGGGCTCTCGCCCTGTGGTTCATCTCAAGCTATTTTTATCACTGTTTATTTTAACTGGATGGACTGTAGGGACTCACATTTCTTTACATATCTGCTAATAAAAAGTGGCATTTTTCCATTTTCTATAAACTGTAAACGCTCACAAACAAAGAGGTGGGAAAGACAAGTTCTGTCAACAGCAATGGTGGAAAGTAACTTCAGTGAGTGCATATACTCAGACAGTGCTTGAGTACAATTTTGAGGTTCTTTACTTAATTATTTCCATTTTATGCAACTTTGTACCTCAACCACACTACATTTCCGAGGTAAATAATGTACTTTTTACTCCACCTCATTTATTTGACAGATATAGTTAGATGTGTTGCTGTATGTCGCACTTTATATCCAAAATTTAACATAATCTCATAAAATATGATTATTATAAATGACTCAAAGGTAAATAAAGGAGTTAAAGTTAGTCTCATCTAAACCAACTGCAACAGTAAAATGCTTCATACACATCAATGTATCAAAATTATTAATACCATAATATCTATAATAATAATAATAATAATAATAATAATACAGTCACAGGGACATATTATTTATCATTATTTTATTTTTAATATCTAAGTACTATTGAGCACACAGGTGCTGTAGGAGCTGCTAGTGTGTTAAATCCATGTAAAGTACACCACCAGTTTAGGGAAACGCAGATAAAGAGAGAAAAAAAAAAACATTGTGACACTTTGCTTTATCTATTTATGTCTCATCTCTCCTATAAAAACCAGAGCTCTGGCAGGACACTGCACAGCACACTGTATAATACACTGCACAGTGCACTGTACAGCCACTTGCTGTGAGTGCAGCTGCTATGCTTGGCTGTTCTGGTTGAAACTGTGGCCGTGGATGTGGTTATTACCCAGACTACGACTGCAGTTGTGGTTGTGTCTATGGTGCCATGGATATGGCTTCAGTGGCTGTATTGTGACTATGCTTTATTTCTCCCATTAACATCAGCCAAGCATCGTTAAGCCACAAAGGATTTGAACCCTCGGTGCTTTTATCAGATATGACAGATGTGTTAATGCACCACAGAAGTTCAGGAATACAGTGACTTCAATACAACGCTCAGCCAGCACAACCAGGTCAATTCACTGCACATACACACAGCTTTAGTTAGTGTTACGGCCATTAACAAACTGAAGTGTCACTATACACTAAAACTTGACAATCCAGAGTCGAGACCAGGAGGCAGAGCTGCAGTCTTACACACTTCTCTGCTCCTCCATTAGTACAGTCACCCACCCAACATCCCATAGAGACTGTGTCTGTCCCCCGACCACTCAGATCATTTAGATCTATTAAGTCCAACAGGAGAGGAGTTCAGCATAAACATTTAATCAGAGTTAATACCATTGGTACTATGAAACAGGACAGGAGAGTTAAATGTGGACTTTTAAACATCAGATCTCTGCTGTCCAAAGCTGTTTTAGTAAATGATCTGATATCTGACCATCATATTGATTTATTGTGTCTGACTGAAACCTGGCTACGTCCTGAGGAGTATGTTAGCCTTAATGAGGCCACTCCTCCCAGTCATACTAATACTCACATTCCCAGAGATTCTGGACGTGGAGGTGGAGTTGCAGCAATCTTTAACTCTAGTTTAATAGTCCAACCTAGACCCAAACTTAAGTATAACTCCTTTGAAAGTCTTGTGTGACTTAGTCCTTAGTGTGGACAAAGTGATTACAGTAGGTGATTTTAATATTCATGTGGATAATGATAATGATAGTCTCAGCACTGCCTTTGTCTCACTTTTGGACTCAATTGGCTTCTCCCAGAATGTAAATGCACCAACTCACTGTTTTAACCCCACTCTTGACCTTGTTTTGGCTTATGGTGTTGAAATTGAACAGTTAACAGTCTTTCCACATAGCTCTATTTTATCAGACCATTACCTGATAACATTTGATTTCTTGCTACAAGACTATGCTCTATATGACAGAGAGGTCCTCACTAGATCCTTATCTGATAGTGCTGTTGCCAAATTTAGGGAGGTGATTCCTTCAGTATTTCAGCCAGTGTGTCCCTGTGCTGTGGATGACCCCCATGTTAATCTCAGCCCCTCCCAAATTGATTATCAGGTTGATAGTGCTGCAGGTTCACTGCGAATGACACTAGACTCTATTGCCCCTCTAAAAAAGAAGAGAATTAAAGAAAAGAGACAAGCTCCCTGGTATAACTCCCAGACACGTGAGCTTAAGCAACACTCACGAAGGCTAGAAAGGACATGGCGGGCCACCAAAGTGGAAGAATCCCGTTTAATCTGGCAAGACAGTCTTAAAACCTATAAAAAGGCCCTCTGTAATGCCAGAGCCGCCTACTACTCCTCATTAATAGAAGAAAATAAAAGCAACCATAGATTCCTTTTCAACACAATAGCTAGGCTGACAAGGAGCCAGACCTCTATTGATCCCTGCGTTCCCTTAGAGCTCAACAGTAACGACTTCATGAGCTTCTTTAATGATGATGATGATGATTCTAACTATTAGGGACAAAATTCAGCACCTTCTGCCCTCAACAGGGTCTGATTCTACTTCCTTTTTGACAAAGCATATATTTAAGGGCTGGCTCAGGCCTTAGACCAGCCCCTAGTTATGCTGCTATAGGCTCAGACTGCCGGGGGACTCCTATGGTGCACTGAGCTCCTCTATTCTCTCTCCTCCTCTTCCTCTCCATCGTCTCATGTCAGCCAAATGTCTGCCTCTAACTTGCTATCTTCCCCGGAGCCTTTCTGTGCTTTCTCATCGCTCAGGTTCCTGTGGATCCTGAAGGATCCTGGTCCTGGCCCTGCTGATGTGGTTCTATGGTTCCTGTGGATCCTGGTCCTGGTCCCGCTGATGTGGTTCACTGGTTCCTGTGGATCCTGGTCCTGGTTCTGCTGATGTGGTTCTCGGGTTCCTATGGATCCTGGTCCTGGTCCTGCTGATGTGGTTCTCCATCAGCCAATGGATGTGCGTCTGTCCAAGGCTACAGCCTGTCCGTCCTTGGGAGCTGGATCTCTCCTTCACTGTGGTGCTCCCGGAGGTTTCTCTTTTCCCACTGGGTTTTTGGAGTTTTTCCTTCCCGAAGAAGGAGGGTCATAAAGGGCAGGTGATGCCTCGGACTGATCCATCGGACTGATCCATTGGCCTCATCGACTGCTGGACTCTTTACTCAAGCAAAGGCGCTGAAAATATCCTCCACGTCCAGTATGTAGTAAACATATGCTTGTGCGAGGAAGTGCAGGAAATAAGCTATGATTGCCGGAAATGTGAAACGTGTTGGTTATTTTATTAGGTTGGTGTTAGAATAACCTATCTCGTCGCTCTGTCTCAACCAAAACCAGAATTCCTTTACAAACAAGTAAGTTTTTGTTTCATTACTTATAAACTTGAGCCAAGAGGCAGATGCGGACCTCTGCCTGTTCCTCCATCAGTGCTCACCTATCCCTCCGTCCGGTCCTCCTGGCAGAACTAAACATTTACAAGCAGGTGTGGATCTGTGAGAAACTTTGACTGAGCACAGATGGCAGGAAATTCCAGTGAAATGACAGTGGCTTGGTCCAAACCACAAGACAGTGTGAGCAGAGCCCCTGAACCAGATACAGCAACAGCAGCAACAGCAGCAGCAGTGCCTATGGACTCGACTTGGACTCCACGGCCTGCCAGCGTCTTGAAATAGGAGCAGCTTCACCAGACGTCTGTTAAAATGCCTCTGTGATGAACTGAGTCTGGTGTGGTGGGTACTGACTGACTCCAAAGTGTCTTTCCAAACAAATTTTGGGTGTTATTTGGTCTGAGAAACCTTGTGAGAATAGATTATGTTTTGCATCTAGTGGTTTCTTAATAGCCTCCGTTTAGTGAAACATCAGGATTTTTGCCAATAGATCAGGCAGGTTTGTATCAAACAACACTTAACAGCTCTTCGTGCAGCGCCCCTCCTCCTGATGTCATGCAAGAATTGATTTACACAACTAGCAGACGGGAGCGTGGTAGTGAGAATAGTGGAGCTAAATTAGTCCATCAGCAATCCTGAACTTTCTTGAACTTTGCAGAAATCACATCACTAAAAGAAAAGGTAAAATTAGGGTACAAAAAGAGAAAAAAGAGAGAGGGAGACAGAAAACAGTCAGAGGGAAAGCAGCTGTTGAAAAAAACCTGCAGTATTTCAGAGTGATTTAATATTGGTGTGTAACGTGGCGTATGTAATGTGGCTATGGCTAGCTATTATCATCATACTTTTGCTGCTGATAAATGGAGCATTGCTTTCAGTTTGAGAAACACAAAACCAGGATCAGCTGCAGGCCCATTCTTACATCTGCTCATTTTACTGTCAGACAAGATTCGCTCATAAAGTGGCTTGTAAAAGCATATTCAAGCAGTCATTTTCAGCAGCTTACACTGAAAGGAGATCTGCAACACAAACATGAAGTAGTCTGTTTTGCTGTTATGGTGCCTCTGTGTTGCAGCAGACGGGGCTGGGTGAGCAAAAATGTTTATAGCCGTTCCAAATGGCCACAATCACAATTGGAGTGAGAAGTCGGTGATACCATTTAAATGCGGGGATGATGGAGCACATTTTCTGACCTTTTCTCTCCTGGAGGAGTGTTGTACCCATGAAAAGTGGCATCTCTGCACACCTCAAAGTGGATGTAAATACTAGATTGTCAGTTTCAGAAAGTTACCGAAACTACCAATACAACTAATACAACTTTATTTACAAAGCACATTTAAAAGCAACAGCAGCTGACCCAAAGTGCTGTACAATCGGTATAGTCACACATAGCCAGCCCCCCCCCCGCCCCCATTCAGTGTGAGAAAGATCAGTGTGGAGGTCAGATGGCTCTCCACCTTTGTCTTATGCTCAGAGAATAATGAAGACCTGAAAAACTGTGAGTGAAATAATGTTCTATAATCTTCTCCTAATAAGCACTTCACTCAGTAATTACTTCAGAAAAAAATTCTTAATCTCAACCGATTAACCCAAAAACCACCAACCACTACAGATGCGTGTGTTTACTTGTTGATTTAGTTTATGTTTTGTTTACAAGTCGATGGATATATTAAAGGGGGAAGGAGGCCCGCTGAGGCTGCACATGAACGAGGCCCAGGAGATAACAATGGCTTTGTCCAGGAGACAGTAAGTCATATTGCAAATACATTTGGGATTAGAGGGGAGGGAGGGAAGTACAGAGGAGGAAAAGCTTATTAAATTACTCAAAAATGAATTAATACTGGAAACACACGCTTGCTCCAGGTGAACAACAATTTCCTGTCTGAGCATCACTGAAAACTCACAGTTCAGTTCACACATTTCTCCCCGTGTTTCCCACAGGGCCTCCGAACCCTCTGAAACTTTTCTTGCACCAAACGTTTGAAATGTAAATCTATTTTTCTCTGGGAGCGGATGGAACAAGGAAATGTACGTGTACGCCTGCTGCTGCGAGGCGTCATTAATCTCGACAGATCTCTTTAATTTAACTGCGATATTTGTTATGCTTGTCTGTTAGTTTTAGGTGGCTCCCAGTAATAATATTTAAACTTTATTGCAACAACTCCCCCTACATTGAGTCTGGTCCGTACTTTAGTGTGCGTGCCCCAACACTAGCTCATGCAAAAACAGTACATTTTGTTGCTATTGGCTGTTGCTACATGCTCTGTCAGACATATACTTAATAATATACTTGATGCTGCTGCAACTCCAGCCTCTCACTGAATACCACATGGGACATAAACTAATCAGCTTTATTGTGTTATTCTTTATAAAAAACCTTGTGTTTTCATCTCCAAACTGTAAACCTTTCAGGAACAAAGACAACAAGAGAGCCTCATACAATATAGGATCGAGAGGTTGTCAGTCACACTATCTTAGCCTGCAGAGGTGCAGCTCTTACAGCTAATCGATATTTATTTTAAATTAGCCTTAAATGAAAAGAGGAACTCAGAGAATTATCACCAGCTCAGCAGTTTCCCTCGGCTTTGCAAAGTACTTCAGTCTTTTTTGAATCATTGTTTAGGTTTGTGCAGCCCACAACTGTGCTATTTTAGTTTATTCTCACTGCTCTCATCAAAACCAGCTCCGATAAACCAACTGTACACTGTCTGCCCAGCATCAGACAGCAGACAGGCAAAGCCGGAGACTAGCTGGTGAACATAGTGGAGCATTAAGCAGCTAAAGAGCCAGATATTTCCTTCAGGAGTTGGTGGAAAACAGACCACAAATAAACGTCAAGTGATTATTAGACTTAAGATTGATCAAGTGGCTACGTGTCTGCTGGATGTATAAAGAAGCAACTGTTAGCAGCCAAAATTGCCATTTCAACTTTAAAAAGTGCTATTATGTCAAATATTGAGTTTTCAGCTTGTTCCACTGTCCCCAACTGGCTCAAAAATCTGATAACACCTCTATAAAATGAAGTGAAAACTCTCCTTATAGCCTCTCTTCATATCGTTGATAAAGAACATATAGCTTTTAACACTTAAATGAACAATCAGTCAAGCAAACAGTGAACTAAACACATTTACTCAGGTACTATACCTACATTTTTGCTTTGCTGTACTTTTCATACCAACATTTTGGTGCCAATACTTTTAAATGCAGGACTTTAACTTATAATGTAATCATTTTACATTATGGTATTGTCACTTTAATTAAAGGATCTTTTTCCACCTCTGTCCGACTATGAATCATCAAATAATTCAACAGGAGGAAGACGGCTTTGCCTGCAACTAAATGTGAATTCAAATCTAAACCAAAGGACACACATTTCTTTAATAGATTTGTTTTCCATTCAAGTTTTGTGAGAATAACCTCGAGCGAGAATCTGGAATTTATAATGATCATGTAGAGATAAACTACCCTCTCTGTATTAACTGGAGCTTTTATAATCCCACTAATTCACTGGACTGTGCTAAGAAGAAAAAGTTCTGGGACTTGAAATAATTTCCCAAGTAAACATGATTTAAAAAGACATTGGCCTGCAGTTAATACACACCAGAAACAATGTTGAAACAGTTACCTCCGATACTCGCTGCGGGTCGTATTACCCAGCTGTGTCACCCTTGGGTGTTGCAAAAGAGCACACACCTCCAGCCAGGAATAATATTTCTGAACCAAACCAAAATGAGCTCTTCTTGTATGTTAATGTCCGTGAAAGGTATGCAGGGACCGGGCAGCCGAGAAAAACAAGTGACGAACCACTTCATCAGCATGCTATGAACAGTCAGGCACCGCTGTCATAAAACAGCAGTTCAGACTAGCATGAGATGGGATGTGACAAATTCAGACTGCAGGCTGTTTTTTCAAAGACATGGTAACAAATATTTATGTAAGAGAAAGCAAATTTGTTTCTTGCCTAACACTAATACGTCCCATATGATCAGAGTTTCTTAGCGGCTTTGAACCCTTAATTAAATACATTAGGTCATCTTGCTCTAATGTAAACACGAGTATTAAAGTGGTATTAGTAGGTAAGCTGTGACTGCAAATGACCTCTGTTGGCCACCAGAGGGAATTGCAGTAATAAGTTGTGTCCATCCAAATGTTGCTCAAATTTTAATCAAATTTCCAAAAACGTCAGCAAAAGAAAATTTGGCTCAACAGGTGTTTCCATCAGCTGGTTTAATGCAAATAGCATGAGGAGGGTGTAACAAGTTTACGTAATCAACAGAGATCAAGCAATTCCTCTGCCTCCAACTTTTCCCTACCTTTAGGAACTTGGTTTCTTCTACATGTCATGTGGTGTTTTTAATCTTGTGTTTTCTAGTTTTAGGGCATTTGCTGGTTGTCGGATCTAGCTTAGCATAAAGTCTGGATAAAGTCTAGCTCTGTCTGTAGTGCAAAAATAAGCCCACCAACACCTTTAAAAGCTCATTTGTAGGCAGGGAGATTTTCTTTTACTTTAGATAGCTGATCCCCCTGTTTACACTCTTTATGCTGAGCTAACGATGTGTTTGCTGTAGCTTTATGTCATGGATAGTGGACCCCGAGATGGCACCTATTCAGTCCAATAATAATTACTGTCCAGGCGCATAGTTTCTAGCTACGTTACCTTCAGGTGTATGCAGACCACTGAATATGTGCAGTCCTGTCCCATCACACCCCTGGCCCAGCCAGGCTATGTGAACAAGCAAACCACACTCTGGATCCAGCAACTACACGTTCAGATAACATATCGGTAAATGTTTTACAAAATTAAAATACCCTGAAGAAAATTGTGTGGTGGTTATGAAAAAAACGAGTAAAGTGTCATATCAGTAAATCCAGTCATTACACAGCTAATATACCAATGACAAAGATTGGTTTGAGAACAGAGGCTAAAAAAATAATTAAGTTCAAGAACAAAGGCTAACAAGTGGCTGATAAACTCACAAAATCAAAATATCTTGATATGTGTGAAAAAAAAAGACCCGCCTTTGTATTATTTATTCGGTTTCCTTTTTGCACATCTGTACAGTGTACCACAAACATGCGTAATGTGCTTGTACAATAAAAAAAAGGCTTTACTGAGCTTCGGAAAGTTTTTTTACGTAGATTAAACCTCAATGGCTTCAAAATATACGATGGTAGTAGTAATAATTGGCCACGTTTATAGCTAGAGGTGTCCTGTCAACAGTTTTAGAGACATCTCTTTCACAACGTAGGTCTATGGAGAAAATGGTTGGTAGTTGGCCATTCATGGTGCAATACCATGAATGGCCACTGGGAAGAATTGGGAGCAAGGTCTTATAACACATTAATGATTTATATTCATTCATTCATGCCTTCACAGAGATGTTGCCAGGTAACCAGTCGCTGAACAGAAATGCAGAATTAACTGTTCGCCATGAACAGTAACAGCATATAATTTCCTTGTAACACCACAAATTTTTATTCAGTTTTACATTTTTGTTTGTGTCCAGATAGAAGAAAAAGATATTTGTTCATTAGAAGGCTTTAGCTCTTTGGCTGTCTCCAACTGTTTCCAGGCTTTATGCTAAGCTAAGCTAACTGCGTGCTTGCTCAACCTCAACCAGAAAGCAAATAAGCTTATGTTTTTTTAAAAAGCAAGACGACATAGTGTTTGCATTCCCATCAACTTTTTTTTTTTTTTTTACCTCAGATAAGTATGAAAAATGCTATTATTCTAATATTTAGGTGTTTTTCTCAAATTTCTTGTGTTACCACTATAATTTCTGCGTTATTCAAACTGAATAAAAACAGGTGAGTCAGTTGGACCTGGAATTGGACCTTTTACTGGTCCAACACAAATTCAGCATCCTAAATATGATTGTTTGGCAAAATAATCCTAATAATCTTAACTCACTGCTTTTTCTGTTGTCACGATTGAGCAACGTCCGTTCGCTGGTGAAGACTGTGGGGCTGAGAGCTGGACCTGGAGTTAAGATTATTCTCTCAAACTACTATTTCCAAGGTCATTCATAAAATCTCATGCAACAGTTGTAACTCAAGACCCACTTACTCGCTTGTGTGGGAGCATTTGACCTCGTCACACGGTCTTCATCACATCAGCAGCGTGCACTCATCTCACCCTTTGTTTTTTATTTATTTTTGCCACACATGTAAATTCATGTAGCCACTAAATGACTGACAAGTCATCAATAACTTTCTTGTAGAAACAATGGATTCTGTTTTGGGGTTCATTCCTCCATTTGTAATCCGATGCAACATTTTGAACCCGTTGTTTGCATTCTGAAAAGTCAGCATACGAAAACAATCTAAGCACTTTTGTTATTTTCTTCTCCTGGTGTGAAATCGAGGCGAACATACACTGCCAGGGCAAACAAATATTTTAGGGTGAAACAAATCTTGGCTCTCGCTCGTCTAGCACCATGCTCCATCAGAGCACTTGAACAAACAATCTGAGCATCTGGTGAAATAATCTCACTGGTATTGATCAACAACCTGATCGACCTCCCAAAGGCATTTTAAGGTAACTCTAGGCTTTACAGAGCAGAACTAATCGTGCTTATTACCCCTTTAATAGCCACACATATAAGACTAAATGAGGTGAATAATAAAATTCACTGTGATTCAGCACTCACTGCACACACCTCTGTGTGATGGGAACGCCGGGCCGAGGCCTGAGAGTATAAGCCACGATTCCCCAGCACAAGCCCCATGCCAGTGATACCATGAGACTAATGATTAAAACAAGCCTCCTCATCTGTTTGACTTTCAAAAAACCAGATTTCCACCCCCTGCGCAGCACTTTTCATTCCAGCTACATTACATAAATCAGTGGACTGCAAAGGAGTGGAAAGGAAGACTCCCATAAGTAATAAGAGGGAAAAAATATCACAGGGAACCATTTTACTACAGTATGGAGCAGCATTTCTATTAATTGCCTTCCTGAAATCATTGTTGCACAATCAAAACAAGTTCTTGAGTAATCCACCATGCAGAGGTTAGAATTAGACCTGATAATAACATTTCTCGTGGAGGTTTCGTTCAACTATGTTCTTCTATCTGGGGAGAATTTTTCCTCATTTATCATAAACTCTTGACAAGTTTGTGGTTGTACAGTATTACTGCACGTCCTGCATCCACCAAACAATAGTACATGTCTCAGCTGGAGTCACTCCGAGCGCTTACAGACAGATGTTAACACTTACAGGAAAGTATACTTCTTAATACGCTCGTTTTTCAATCCTCAAAAGAAGAAAAAAGTCATTTAAGCAAAAATGTAGAGCCCCAGATTTAGAGATAGAAACCACTGAATGCGCATTAAAACGTTTTCAACAAACGCGACATAAATCGCATGGTAACTTCTTCATTGTCACTTTAAGTCGTCATGACAACACAATTTCTACACATGAACGCCTTTAAAACATACTAAAAGTGCAGCAATGTCACATTTGCAGCGCTCTTCTTACCGTTTTGTGTCCAGTCATAGTTCACAGCCCGTTGGTGGGTCTCTGCCTTGCGCTGGCTGCACGCGGGTTGTGCTTCCCACCGTCTGCACGGCGCGAGCTCACCGTCTGCAGCTGCTCTGGTGCGCGCGCCCACGCACGCACGCACGGGCACTTTTTTAAAGCCTTGGACACAAGATGAGATGAAGCTTTCCTAAATTAATTCAATAAAAGCATCAGTGCCTTTATAGGAGAAAATTACCGAACTGAATACAATAAGTAATTATGTGACCTATAAATGTGACCTCATTCATAGTGATTCCACCTGTGACTTTAATATTTTCTTATAATATTCCACTTAGATTTCCCATTAAGTCACCAAGCTGTATATTGTGCTTAAAACTTGTATTGATTTTGATTGTTCGTCAAAATCTTTCCTAATGGTTAATGAATACTTCACTGATGCATGTAAGATGTTAATAAGTGCAGCTCCTGGTTGACAGGGTTGATGTTGTACATTATCACGCTTACTAAAGAAATCAATAATTTGACATTAAATATGGTTATTTTCATATGCTGTGATGTTGTCATCTACAAAATTTAACATACTTCCCCCCTCGGATTAATGTGGTCACCCAGGCAAAAATAATTCACTGACATCACAGTATGTCAACTCAGACCTCTCACTACTATCATTCTAATAGTCTGATGAAAGACCCATCATGAATGTTGTTTCTACAGTGATTTACCTGACATTTGTTACCTTTTTAAGCAATTAACTACATGCTCCTTCTCCCTGTTTATTTTGCACTGTGGGAACAGTCAGCAGCTCTCTACCTGATTACCTGGGAGACCAACAGGGTTCACAGACGGGGTTCACACCACGTCTCGAAAGCTTAGACCAGGGGTGTCCAAACTTTTTTCACTTAGGGCCACATACAGAAAAACATACAAAAGGCTGGGCCGCTCACTAGAAGTGAGCTATATTGCTAACTTTAATCCACTAGAGGTGATGTATATCTCCTCACCTCTAGTGAATTAAAGTTGGCAAAATCAATCAAATGTAGGTAAATTCTGCTTGATAACTGAATATGATTCAAGAAAAAAAACAGCCTTTCCATTAGTGGGCTTTCATTTATTAGTTGTGGTACAAGCTGGTCTTTGCCTTGTAGGCTCTTGTTCAGGTGATCAGTGAGATCCACTAAAAATGCCAACCAGAGAGGGTCACTGAGCTCATGAAGAGGTCCTTCTCTCTTCAGAACTGGTCCATTTCTGATCTCAGGGAATAAAACCGCTGCAGCACAGAGCCACGACTTAGCCAGGGCACATGAGAATGGTAGAGCCCCCATCAGCATCAGCATCAGCATCAGAGAGGGAAGCTTGAAATAATCTGTGCTATAGAGCCCTGGTGCTCTAATTAACAGCCTTACCTCCACTTTCTTGCCCCTAGCCGGACACCGTAGAGGCCATCCCTTTGCACTGGCCTGTCCCAGCTGGAGCTCCATCCATCGTACCTCCACACAGCTCGTCCCATTTAAGTCCCATCATGCCAACTGCATCTGGCATCCTCCCCCGTCGTGGTGCTCTTCAGACTGCTAACATCAAGCAGCTCCTCCGTAATGCAAAAGTGATCTTCATTAGTTATTAGCTGTGCTCTCAGCGCACACCGAGTCTGAAACTTTCTACACTCACTTGCTCTCTTACGTTTAATTAATTCTGCCATTTTGGGTCACCTGTAGCACATTTCTTCTTCTATTACTCATTTTATAGAGACGCTGCCTCGTTCAAGACAGTTACTCCCCCTAGTGGTGAGACTAAGAAGTACAACACAGTCCAGCACAGGTTCCATGTGTGGGCCGTGTTACAGTACATTTTTAGAATTTCCTGCAGGCCAATGAAAATTGGACCATGGGCCGCAGTTGGCTTAGACCATCTGGTGACCTGGTGCAACAAGAACAACCTAGAGCTTAATGCTCTAAAGACAGTGGAAACGGTTGTGGAACATAGCCACACCTGCCTCCATCACACCCAGAGTCTTTCCGCTTCCTGGGTACCATCATCACCCAGGACCTCAAGTGGGAGCTGGACATTGGCCACTGCCAAGGACAATGATGGTGCAGTTCTACACTGCCATCAGTGAGTCCATCAGTGAGTCCATCAGCTCCATGACCACATGACTGCATAGAGACAAGGGCAGGCTGCAGGGTATCATCCGCTCTGCAGAGAGGGTGACTGGCTGGAATCTGCCATCTCTCCAGGACCTGTACACCTCCAGGACCCTGAGGCGTGCAGGTAAGATTGAGGCCGACCCCTCTCACCCTGGATCAGTCTCTTTGAGACCCTCTCCGCTGGCAAGAGGCTGCGGTCCATCAGGACCAAAACGTCCCGCCACAGGAACAGTTTCTTCCCCTCTGCTGCCAGCCTCATCAACAAGGCCCCACCCCACCTTACCCCCCACGGTCTCTCATCCACCCTCACAGTCACTTAACATTACACAAATGTTAAGACTGTCAGACTCTTTGCGTTACATTAACACTGTACTTTAAATTGCCTGTTCATATTGTACTATTTTTGATATCATACTGTAAGATTTGCACTCACCACTACCCTGCACATACCTGCACCTGTACAGTTTTAATTGTATATTTATATATACATATATTTTTATTATGATTATATTTTTGTTGTTGATATTTTTATTCTTATTCTTGTTCTATTCAAGACTTTTTGTTCTGCACTAATTCCTTGTATGTGTAAACCTAGTTGGCAATAAACCTGAATCTGATTCAGATTCTGAAAATTATTGATTTCAATTGTTATGTTTTCAAGGTCAGGAATGTGCTTGAAATTGAATATAACTGAAAAACTGACCTCTGCTGATAATAGAAGACAGTCAGAGATGCATTTTGGCCCTATGCTGTTGAGAGATTTATAGACAAGCAGCAGTGCTTTAAACTCTTGTCTTTGTCACACAGTTCATTTTTCATATTAGACTAATCTAACCTGCTGAAAATGAAAGCATGGATTTGTTTCTCTAAATCCTGTCTGGACACGAATCCTCTGATTCTTGTTGTGTTTCTAAGGATGATACAATCCAAACTTTTAAATCAATTTCATGCAGCTGTTAAGTTTAACTCTGAGTCCCGGATTACACCCTGATTTCTAACTTTGCGCCATTAAATTGATATTAAAAAGACAAATAAATCTGATTGACTGAAGCTGGGACACTGTTTACAAAAACACATTTCATCATTTGTTTGTTCAGGTCCCTTACAGAGACACTATAGGACTTCAGTCGCTTGGTGACAGAGAAAGGTAAATGTGGATGTCGTCTACATAGTTATGATAGTTGACATTGAGCAAGATATTGGATCCCTTTAGACAAACGCTTCTGCCAAAACAACATACTAAAGTATTAAAGCTGCTTCTCCCCTGTGGTTTACTAATGTTACATTTAACAACTGACAGTGTCTTTAGTGTTTAATAGCGAGTTCACATGGGTCCTCTTGCACTTTATGGTATTTTTATTTCCAGCAGTATCCCTGTAATTTTACACGATGTTTGTGGTGCTCAGTATTGACCTCATTCTGACCATATTCTGGTTCTTGGCTTGCAGAATTTCCAATGGTTTCTCTGTAATTGTATAAGTATGAGAATTAATTCTAAATATTACCCTCATCACATTCAGAAGGTGAACTCCCTGCTCCTCCCACATTTGCAGCAATCACATCAAAACTTGGACACACTGTATGACAGCCTGTCAAACATCTGGCCCTCCTCGCACTGTAAATTCGGACACAAATACACAAGTGAGGCAAACAAGCAAAGAAAGCTTTTATCTTTATATCTGATTACGGTGAAACTGCAACTCAGAGTTGTATTTCTGATTCCCGATATGATGCACAGAGCTGTAAACAAGTCCTCTGGGACTCTGCTAAAAACCAAACCAGATGTGCGAAAACAATTCACAAAAGAACATACTCTCCATGAAAAATTGGGACAATGTAGGGGTTTCATCCCCTAACTAGATACAGAAAACAGCTGGTATTGGTCTCTCTTGCTTGCCATCCTCTCTCTTTCTGTTCCTCCTCCTCCTCAGGTGCTATAAAGTCATTCAGAAATATTAACAGGCCTTTTTCACATCAGAGAGTTTGACTTGTCATAGCAGCAAAAGCACGGATGTTACTAATATGATCAACACTGACTCTGTTCTGTTCAAGTGTCCCAGTAAGTCATGGCAGCACACAAAGACTGGAGCAGCTAAATGGAATCCAGCCATCATTAAATGTATTATTAATACCTGTGCTTTTCCCACTGTGACATGTCGACATCTCCACCATGAAAGAAGTCCTTCGGTACAGAGAGAGAATATCACATGACGCACTGGGACACTTAAGGCACTGTTTGTTTATTGGTTACACCTGTGCTTTTTCTTATATGACACGTGAAAAAAAAGGCTATTGCAAGTTGTTGTACTACACCTGCACACTAGATGTCCTCAGTGGGTCACCTGACTTTCCTTGTCACTAGCCACCTATACCTGCACAGCTGTTGCTTATTTGCTCATATGAGAGCAGTTTTACTGCTGCATTTATACATTTGTTACTTACATTTTTAAAGAGTCTTTAACAAGTCAAAAACCAAGAGAGGTCTGTGTGAGCTAAGACAACACTGGCGTGATAGTCAAAGGTCCTACACACCTTTTCACACAGGTGTTTTCAGTTATTCTGGCTAATTAGACCTCTGCTCAGGTTGAAATCGGACAGGGCTATGAAAAGGGTTATATGGGGTTATCAATATGGGTACCAGTCGTTGCTAAAGGTTTTCACTTTAACAGCTTCGACAGGAGAGTGAAGAGGTGCAGGGAGACAATAAATGAAAACACCAAAGTAGGAGCTTTGAGAGACTTTTGAATGTTTTATCAAACTTTATTCATATGAGGCTTCTTCTCACCTTTAGAGCTTTTGTGATTCCAGACGAGGGGCCTGAAACAGGACATTCAGGCCATCTACCGCCCCACATACAAGAATCAGTTTGAGTATAATCTGAATGGGACATGATCCTGTATTCTGATTTGAATTACTGTATGTGGCCACTTATTTGTTAATGAAACTACTCACTGGACTGCTCATATTTTGCTTTGTAAATGTGTCACTAGTGTCACTGTTCATTTATTTTTATTACAGCAGTGCCACCACCTGGTTGCCTGTCATAATACATCAGTGATCTGTTGCTTTTAGGCTCTCTCTTTCCAAGAGAATATCGTTTAAATACAGTATAATTTACAAATGTACTCATGTGTATGAAAAGAGCAAATGATGATGATGATGATGAAAGGGACAAAAACTTAAATGAAACCAGTTACTCTACTGTCACATGTACAGCAGGTATCATCACAGTTTAATTCATTTAAAAGCAGAGTTCAAACATGTATTAAATGTAAGGATGCAGGTCGTTTAGATGGTGAAGAGATCAGTGAAAACATCTCACAAACACGGAAAAAAAAAACTATAAAGTCGCAATTATTCACAGCTGCAAATGTGACTGGTATGAGGCTGATTGCTAACCAGCTACCAGGTGTCAGCTGTTCAAAATTCAATTTGTTAAATTTCACAGCGTTCATTTTACAGCAACAAGTGCCTCAATGCCAAAAGAAAAATTGTGTATTTTGACATAAATGTTTAAGTGGTTTAGTCTCTATTATATTTATAATAAAGCATACATTCAATATTATAAGTATTATTTAAATCATAACCTCCTATAGCCTCTATGTGTAAGAAGAAATGCAGATGCCACACAGAATAACTAATTATTCACGTGATTATTCTCTAGATTATTATTCCTAAAACCATGAAATTAAACACGTGAGTGACTTAAGACTGACATTCTCACGAATATAGTAGCTCGTGTCCTTACAAAAGAGAAATTAAAAGCTAAATTAAAGAAGAATCAAAGCAAACATAATTGCAGGCTTTCGCTTGGAGGCAGGACGGACTGTTTTTCAAAGATAACAGGTAAGTGCGTTTCATATATCAGGTCACACCGGAGCAGACGCCGATCTGTCTTTCATACCTAAATTACTGACCCCGCTCCGGCGGACCACTCTGAGACACACACCAAGCATCCCCTCCGAGTACTGCGCCATCTCCCGTCACGTTAGCTCCGAGGCTAGAAGAAAGCTAGCTGGCTGCTCAGTGGGGCGAACCGCTTGTGCTCAAAGAGGACGAAACTAAGTAAAAAATTGACAGATTTTACCGAAAGCAAGACATTTTACTCGTAAAGGTCGTGGTGAGTATTTTGTTCCCAGACATTTTTCATTTTTCCTTCCTTTTTCTTTTCTTTTTGGATTTTTTTCAACGATGCTTTTTCTATTTTGCGAGTGGACAGAACGTAATGTGCTGGCTAGCTAGCTAGCTGTTAGCTAGCTTAGCTAACTTGGAGACTCTCATCCCCCTCCTCCCCTCAAAAACACGAACGCTGCTTTGTGTTTTTTTTTATGAAACACGACGTTTTGGATGCACCTTAGCTGCGGGTTCATCCCCCTTTTTTTGGCAAGTTTGTGTAGCTGTGTTTTTGTAGCCTTTATTGTGAAGACTTCTCCTTTTGTTTTTGGCACGCTTCTCAGCCAGCGCCACCAGCTACGTTAGCGCTAGCTGGTGTTTTAGTAGCAGCTTCGTCCTGGTCCGTGATTGATTACAGATTATCGACTACAAGTCTATCAGAATTTTGTGGTTCTGGTTTTTTCAAGCAGAGGAACTGGTCTGATTGATGTGTATTTTTTGTGCTTTTTAATCGGTGGTTGGCTAACGTTAGCCATGCTAGCCGACTGTTAGCTACCAGGGCAAGCGCAGGGCCTGTGTTTCACACTTGAAGCCTCGTGGTGGCGCTGTCGGTGTGCAGGCGGGTGTGTTGTGGATGGTTTAAGTAATTTTTGAGAACCCCTAGATTTTGCTTTTGTCTCATACTACTCATTCAGTTCGGTTTTTTTTTTGTGGAGTTGATTTTTACTGTGTTTTTATTTTTATTTTTAATTTTTTTAACCTTCCCTATGATGAAGAGTGACTTCTGATTTTGCAAGCTTTGGACTGCCAGTGGCCTCGGTTTTGTTGCATAACGATTCAAATACACATTTGATTAATTAAACGTTTATCAATCTGAAAGAGTATTATGGGTGTTTATGTGTATCTAATTCAACTCTTGTCTTCACATTCACTCATAGGCCGCAGATACACCCACAAGCCCTGTTTAGTGTCTTTTATTCCAGACAGAATTCATTAAATAAAAGTGGAAATTAACACTAAGACATTCAGAACGCTTTCCTGGGGGGGTTGTAATTACAGACATTAAAAGCTGGTACTATAAGATCACTTATAAAATATAAGTGGTTACAGTTTGTCACATTACAATTGTGCTAAAAGTTAAATTTCTATTTTCCCAACATTTTGAGATGGGTGAATAATGATGGCTGGTTGTCAGTCTACAACTAGTATGTAATAATGTAATATATCCCACCAAACTGACATACCTCCACAGATTGTGGAGTAAAAAAATAAAATATATTCACATTTATATGTAAAGTTATGGATTGGCAAAACTCTGAAATGAGTTTGAAATGAAATTTAATCTTGCTCTACTAGTTATACCAGTCAGTCCCTCACAGTAATCAACAGACTTTTGATAAATTCACACATGTCAGGTTAAGGTTTTGGATCAGGTAGATCCGCTGCAGACGTTGCTCTCAAGGGACTTCACATGCACTTTTTATATTGTACAAACTCCTTTTGAACTCCTACAACCATGTCTCATGTGGGCTACACAAACACATGTGGACCAGCTAGGGCTTACCTAGCGCGCTTTTCTGTCCTGTTAGTGATGTGAATGTTACGGTTTTGTCACCTTTGTGTAAAATCCCAGATTTAGATTTGTTTCTTTAAAACCTGTATGCTTTCACATTTTCTGTTTAATAGCGTTAAGATGTTGCACTTAAAGATGCACGAGGGGCAGGTTGCAGCAGTCCTAAAGTCACTAGTTGTAATGGGACTTTCTTGGAGAGACACACCTCTGCTTTTTTTTTTTTTTTTGCTTTTTTAATAGCTTTGTTTCTGTGTTTGCCTCCTCTCTGACTCCTGCACACACTCCCAACCAGGTAAGACTTGGTACAAGATAACCCTGCTCAGCTTGACTGAGGTGTCTTTTCTGTCACCTCAGTATAAATCGCGAGGGGCGAAGGTGAAGGTCGACACACCAGCCCAAACTGATCCCAGCCCACAGTGTCAAACATCAGACAGACGACAGCCCTGCACACAGACGCTATGGAGTGAGTGATGAATGTCTGACCCCCCTGTCAGCCTGGGGGGGGTGGGAATGTGGTTACTGTTCATGCCACAAATGTTTTCATCTTTGCTGTATCAGGGCTCACTTCTCACCTCCAAATTCACACAAAGCTCTGAGCTTCACAGAGCACTCACATCCTCCCCTGTGTCTCTTAGAATAATAGTAAAGTTCCCTGTTTAATGGATGGAGAGAGTAGGACTGACCAGCCTTAGAGTACTGGGAAAATGCATACTGTGTTGTGAAATGCTGCTATGAACCTTAATGGATTTGGTTATAATGTCATGGTGAAGCTGAACTGGTGCCCCCTTAAATGGAGCATAACATTATATTAACTTGACTAATCACCAGAAACAAAATCTAATATAATGCAGCATGAAAGTGCCAATTGATTCACCTAGAGTGGATAAATATTGAGATGATAAGTTAAAATACTAAGACTTCTTTTGTGAGTCCAGCACTCATCAAACTCATGACTTGCGGACGTGTGAAAATACAATTATCACAACCTTGAATCCTGCTGTGAGCCCTGCGATATAACGTCCAAACCTTACAAAGTGATTACAGGCCCCGTTTCCGTCACTGGGGTGGAAGGGAAACCTTGTGTTGCACCATGTAGCTTACTGACCTCACAAAGATGAGTTAATACACTGATAAGTGCTGCATCTCGCAACAGCATGTTGCCACTGTCTCGAAAAGCCGTTAAAGTTTGTAGATTTGAGGAAAAAGCTGCCTTGAAGAATCAGTTTGTCAGATGAAATCCAGCTCAGAGATTCATCTGTGTGCCTCACGTGTCTCCATCCTCTGACACAAAAACACTTTTTATTTTATTTTATTTCTTTGTGTTGATACAGTGGTAATATGAGGGATTTGGCAGGAATGTCATCACTTAACAATGAACACCTCTGTGATCTCTTATTCTAACTAGGGTTGCATGTTTCCAATAGTGAGTCTTCTAAGTGAGCTTAATCTCTTGTATTGTCAATTTTAAGGTCTTTCAATATCACGTCCAGTAGCTGGAATCCAGTTGAATCAATGTTAAACCGTGTGTACGGATAAATACATAGTTGATTACAGAGGCACAACACTTCATATACTGAAGTGGCTAAAGCGAATTCACAGATGACAGTAAGTGTCTGACTTTAGTGTCCTACGTTTTACTTCTTAGAGCCTTTCTTGTTGTTAATGACTAAAAATCCTAATTCAGTGATCCAGGATCATTTTGGTGCCAGTAATATGATCCTACATATACTGTCTGCTCAGTATGCACTTGTTACAGGCCTGAAATGTGGAGGTTTATTATGCTTCATTTGCTTGGTTTGTGGTGCCAAATGATAAATTAATGATGTTGTTTTTTGTTTTCATCACTCTTGATTATTTTTAGATTGAGTGAACTGGTGGTCATTGAATCCAAAGGGAGTGATATTTTGCAGCTAGACTTTCTGCTTTTTAAATGTTAAGCAAGACCGAAGACAGTTCCAAAGGGATTTTAAAGCATCGAATCTAAGACGGGTTTGGACGCATCCTGTCACCTGTTGATTGAAACAGATTTTTGTTGCCTTTCTTTGATTTCAATGTTTTTATTTCCCAGAAAAGCCTGCTGATCATGTGCGCTGTTATCAAGAGTTTTCAACCACCATAGTTGTGGACTCTCCAGTATTTGACCCAGCGACAGCAGGACTAGTTCAGAGAGCCGATGGTTTCTCACTCTGTCGCTAAATCTGGGACGTGTGTGTCTGTGTGTCTCCCTGCTAGTCGTTCACCCACCACCGCCAGCCTGATGGCCAGCAGCAACGTCACCAACAAGACCGACCCCCGCTCCCTCAACTCTCGGGTCTTCATCGGCAACCTCAACACCCTGCTGGTCACCAAGGGAGATGTGGAGGCCATCTTCTCCAAATATGGCAAGATCGTAGGCTGCTCCGTCCACAAGGGCTACGCCTTCGTTCAGTACGCCAATGAGAGGAACGCCCGATCTGCTGTCACTGGGGAGGACGGCAGAATGATTGTTGGACAAGTACTTGGTAAGGAGTCTATTTTCTTTTTCTTTTATTTATTTTTTAATTCTTTGGAATAAAGGAGCGAGCTGGTAGATGATTAAACATCAAAACTGACATTGCCTACTTTTTAATATAAAACACATCCTAAGTAAAGCTATTTTCACCTGTAGAGCAAGTACCAGTTTTCCCAACTTTTTGAACATGTGACCCTTTAAAACAAAGCATTGTTATTTAAGGTCCTTCAGCACTAGTTGCACGTGTTAAATAGTTTGTAGCTATCAGCCAAAGAGTCATATTTCTTTCTGAGACCTGTTGATTTGAATGATATTTAAGGCATGAGGAGGGAAATTAAAGTACTTCAACAAGAGAAAAACTCAGTCAGGTCTGAAGAGGAGAAAAAAACATACTTGAAGAAACCTGACCTCTAGTTTTGTAACCACAACAGAGACAAATATGTGGAGGAAAAATAAAATAAGTCATACTGGATCACAGAAACATTCCTACGTCAGCAGATGAATGTGAAAACGACGCATATTATATATTTTCAGACTCTGCACATAAATCATTCTGCACAGTGAAGCTCAAACATCCAAGTGAGGCAACAATAAGCAAAACATGTTTGAATGAAGGGAGATTTTAAATGAACAAATTGTAACAAAGATTGTGTTGTGCCTCCAGCAGTACGTTCTAGTGTGATTCAGTGTCTTTTGATAATCATTTTCAAAATGATATTTGAAACAGAAATAATTGCTACACTGTTAGAAAAAAAATCTGATCATTAAAGCCTTTATTGATCTGAGGTCTGATTGTTTATTTTTCCAGACATCAACCTGGCTGGAGAACCCAAACCACATCGGTCAAAAACCACCAAACGCTCAGCTGGAGACATGTACAGGTGAGTCACAGTGATGATCACAGTATACAGCTGTTAAACTGAACTTCTCAAGAAAAATACCACAAGTGAGTGCGCTGAGGGGGAAAAACTAACCAGGAGGTAAAAAACAAAAGCTCAGCTGACCTGAGAAGCCAGACTTTTAGAGAGAATTAATGAGATGATATCACCTTCTCCGTGTTTACTGACGTAGACTTTTCTCATTCTTTTTCCTGAACAGCAGTTCCTCGTTTGAACTTGACTACGACTTTCAGAGAGATTATTACGACAGGTGAGTACAAATCTTTAGTGTTTCAGCTGTTTGGCGTTTTTACACACTCAAAAAGACAGTTTCATAGCATAAAAATAAACCTACAAAGTGGTTTAACTTTCAACTCTTTAAGTTTTATGTTTCAGCACCTTGCTGTCTTTCCACTTAAAGCAGTTTTACAACATGAAAAAATAAACCTGTTTACCATAACCTGAAGTTGTCTGCTAACATGATGATAATTAAAAATGTGCATAAGCTGAAATCGAACTGGGAACCTTCAGATTACAACTGTAGTACCTCCTGAGCCACTGTCGTGGCTGTTAGTTACTTACCAGAGCACACACCTGGTCAGGGTAGTGCACAGTGCAAAGCAGCGCCGTTATGAATAACCCATGTTTTTCCTACACGCTTCTATGACAACATTAGACAGCCAGCCACCTGCATTTGTACCACATCACCTTTAATTACCTGTAATTTGTAACTATTTATACACATGCTTTTATTGTCTTTTAATGCATCTTCTCTTAAGCTTGAACTATTTTGCTGCTTTTAGTATTTTTTACATGCAATTTAACATTTCTGTGTCTTGTTTTTATGGTGTTTTATGTCCCCGTAAAGCACTTTGAATTGCCTTGTGTCTGAAAGGTGCTATACAGATAAATTTGCCTTGCCTTACTGGGCTTTGGTCCAAGCATGCTGTATGCTTACTGGCTCACTGACCCTGATGAGATTTAGTCCTTCAAAATACTACATTTACGTGTGAATATGTGTTACCAAAAGACATGGCATTTTTCGGTCTGTGCAATAAGCGGCAAAGTTCGATGCCCAGCCTATAATGTTTACTTTCTGTGTGCAAGAGAAGGTGACCGATATCTCCAACACAGATTTAGCTCATTGACTCAAGTTCGTATTCACTACCGCTGTAAATCACTCATGTAGACCAGAGTCTGTTAATGTTTTTTAAATATTATTTTGTGTTACCAGAATGTACTCGTACCCGTCCCGTGTCCCTGCTCCTCCTCCCCCCTTGTCGCGGGCCGTGATCCCGTCCAAGCGCCCGCGGGTCAGCCTGAGCGGAGGAAGCAGCCGACGAACCAAGAGCAGCTTCTCCTCTTCCTCTAAGAGCAGTCAGAGGACTTCCTCATCCAGAACAAGTAAGATTATCTGAAGCTTTGTCAACCCCTTTCAGGAAATGTAGCAGCTACAACAGACTATTATTGCACAGATATTCATGTGTTGGCATCACGTAAATCGAAACATTTCTTGGTTCTAGCGTCTCTTTTATCTGCAGTGAAAGTGGATGAGCTGCAGACCATCAAGCGGGAGTTGACCCAAATTAAAAGCAAAGTGGACGACCTGCTGGAGAGCCTGGAGCGCATGGAGAAGGACCACAGCAAGAAGTCAGGTAGGGGGGAACACAGCATGTTTTAGTGGAGAGTGTCTGACCCTTGCTGGTTTTATTTATCAGTACGCATGACTAGATGAGATCTTTTTGTTCTGTAGGTTTACGTCCCAATCATTCAATCATATTTCACAAAGGTAACACAGTCAAACAGTCTAAAAACAGCCACATTTTTCTCTGAGTGTTTCTGATAACTTCATTTAAATGTAGTGGTCAGTGATTTCTAAATGGGCTTTCATGTCCGGTAGAAGCTAAGAGCATAAAAACTGAGCCAGGCGAAGTGACTTCACCTCCACACCCAAGCAACAAGAAGGACGAGGGGCTGAAGAGAGACAGGGAGAGCCAGGAGCTGAACGACTCAGACGACGACGACGATGATGAGGACGACGATGATGAAGGAGACCTGCTGGAGGAGGACGAGGTGAGAATGACAAAAGGTTTACTACGACCAGGGCCGCAGGTCCCAGTTCAGTAAGACTTCTCTCTTCTTTCTTGTATCCTGGCTAAATCACCATGGTAATTTATGCTGTACACATAACCTGGTCCTGAGGAGTGTCTGTTTAAATCGGCTGTAAAAAGCAGTGGCCTCTTTTTCCTGATGCCGTCCTCAACAAGCGATGCAGGTTCTCAGCTGAGGAAATGAGTTATAAATGCAAATCTCAATGCAGACCTGTCAAGCCGTTCGTTGGTAGTGTCATCGAACGAAGCCGTGCAGTTACAGCAGTGCAAACTGCAGCACGGTGTTGCCATGGGAACCTATATGCATTCAGTTGGTGTATAAAATCTGTAATATTACACACCATAATGTTTATGGAAAGGTATTGCTCACACTATCAGAATGATGAAGGCTCAGCAGCTACAGACATCTGGATTATGTTTTTATTCTTGGTCCTGATGAGCTGAAAGTCTGTTTTTCACTGCTGATACAGACACCAATTAAAACCTGTTTATTCTAGTGGTATTTATCACAGATAATATTTAATCAATAAAATTCATTGCTCTTTGATCTGGCCAAATGATTTCTATGTCTCCATTATAGGACAGAGTCACATCTTGAATGCACTTGCTTATGTTTAAATGTGTTGTAAAGCTTTATAGTGTGCAGCTGCTACATTAGAAATAAACAGGACTGAGTGACTCATTTACAGTTTCATGTACAGTTTTTATATTTCTCCAGTATAACAACCTGTCGCTCTTGACTGAAGTAGGTGGCACATGATCGCTCCTTTTTATTTTCTGATATTTGATTTCCGTTTTTATTGAGAAAACATTGAGAGATTTTGTGCAGAAAAAGAATCAAATGACCCCTTTTATGGGAACTTGCAGGAAGCCTGGGCTGACAAAGACGGTCCACTTTCATGGTACCCGTCATCTTGACTGCGAGTTTAGGGTTTGTCGAGGCAGTTCACGCAAAGAAAGCCCATCAGTATGTTTGTGTCTAATCCTAAAAGTAACTCATTTATATCCCATGTCATTGCTAAATCATCAAACAGCTTTTTCAATCTGCAGGTGAAGAGTCAAGAGAGGGAGGACGAGGAGGATGAGGAGGAGGAGGAAGGAGAGCACGTGGAAGGTGACGACGATGGTGACAGCGTCAATGGCGAAGAGGACTCGTAGACACAGCCCTCCTCCACGCACGCAGCGTACACACAGTTTCCAGTAGGAACTCGGACTCCTGTTTTAACACTCATATTGTAGATACAAAAATCAAACGTGCACACACACACACAAGCATGGTGCACACACACTCTCTGTTGTTCCATTGTCCCTAAAGCCAGTTTTTTTTTTTTTTTTTTTTTTGTTATTTTGGCCAGTTGTCCCGTATTATTGTAAGAGGAATGACTAGCTGTAGGTTTGGGTTTGTGTTTTTACCGCGTCGTTACTGGTCTTCAGGAGAAGGCAGAAACATGGACTGTTAATGTTCTCAGAGACGACAGCTCGACGGACATGTCTTAACGCGAGGATGAAAACTCTGCTACAAAAGACCGTTTTTAGGTTCAGTGTGTTTGTTTTCCTCATCTGTGAGTTTCTTTGACCTTGTGTGTCTGTATGTCACTGTCAGTTTTTTATACTATTCGGTTTCAGTTAAACTGTAAAGGAATAAATTGCAATAAAATATTAAAATGGAAAGCACCTTTCTATTTTTTCCATTAACTGCATGGAAATGTGGGTTTTGTAGTTAAAATGAAACCGAGTAAACTGGCCTAAACCTTCCAGTCAGTCAGTTCAGCATTTAATGGAAATTTCTTGAGTGTACAGGATAAACCAGTTCAACCACAGTTCATTACGGCGTGGAATTGGCTTTTTGTAGCTTTGGACACCAGTTTTCTGAACACCGTAATCAGAAGATCTCTTAATGCAGCAGTGTCACTAAAAACCAGGCTTTTTAAAATGTATTTGGAGATGAAGAAAAGGTGGTCTGTTTGATTACAATATAATCAGAACCAGAAATAACTTTATTGCAGCCAACTTTTTTAGATTACAAGGGATTTGTTATGCGTGCGCACAACAGAGGGAAAAATAAGGAAGCAGAAGTAAAAAATGAACTGCAGGTCAAGCGGGTGAGGGTCCGTGTCAGTGGGGGTCTCTGGTCTTGTCTGGCGGCAGCTGCACACATGAGGAAACCGTTCTTGTGGCGTGAGGAGGTTTTAGCTCTGATGCTGCAGCTTGCTACCTGAGGGGGGAAGAGTTTATGCTGTGTTGAGAGATCAGACACGTGATCTTACCTGCATGCCTCAGGGCCGTGGGGGGTGCTGATCATGGAAAGTGTAAACAACCATCATAGCTTCCAGACACTTTTGTTTAGTTAAACTGACTTGCAGTACTTCCCACAGGTGTGTACTCACTTTCAGTTTTACCTCCAAATACAATGGTAGCTGTGGGTCTGTTGAACATTTTTAGCAATGTTAGTGAATTTCCAGATCACAGCAAAAACTTGTTTGTCATAACTGCTCAAACTAATGGTGAAAGACAGCAGAATATATAATCGAAGTTATAGTTTACATAAGTAGATAAAGTGTCGACACATTGTGTGATAACAGACTGTGCGAGGTGGGTGAAGTAGATTATTTGTGCTAATCTGTGTCAGACTGTTGAATATAAATTTCAAGGCATGTCAGGTTGACTCGTTGCTGGTGTGTCGCAGTAATTCAGTGTACATAAAAACCTTGAGTAACTTGTATCGTCCGTCTGCGCTGCAGTCATGTTCTGCAGAAACAAAGAACAAGCCTTGTTTAATCGCTTTATTAAAAACTTGTCATCCCTGTGTTGAGTTCTGGGTTATTTTTATGCCGCACTCTGATTGGTTGGCGTGTAATTGGGGGTCACAGCAGTCACACTGAGACTTTGGTCTGAAACCTGTGACCCTGTCAGATTTCTGGGTCTTGGCCAAATCTCTTGAAGCATGACTTAGTTAATTTAGGACTATTGTTTTGGAATCAGGAGCAGAGATTTTGCTGTGTTTTGTGGCTTTAACCAATTTTCTCCAAACAAAAATGCCAAATGAAACATTCCCAACTTCAGCTTCTCGATGGTGATGCTTCTTTCTTTCTTTTTTTTTTTCTTGTGTAAGATGAGTCTGTTAAGGGTGTGTAATCTGATGAGCTGGTTTTGTTGTGTGCACCATGACAGAAAGTGTGTCCCATAGGTAGAACAGGTTGTCCATATGTAGACGTGTCCTTGGGCAAGACACTGAAACCCAAATTGTGAATGCGAGTGATAAGTTTCGTCCTGATGGTGTGAATGAAGTGGTTGAAAAGACTAGAAAGGGGCTGCTACACAAGTCCATTTACCATTTCACATAGGATTCAGTATATGGAGTAAAAAGCCATCTTGTGAGTCAATGATGTGACGCCACAAACAAGGAAACCAGTTTAAACTTTATTATTACATTAGATGGACCTTTTTTAGCCGTCCCTTCAAAAAATATTTTACAGTCACAGTACATTTACAGGTAGATATTAAAACATAATGACCATCCTGGCTTGGTTTGGGTTTCCTTCAAAGGACGTTGGCTGTTTGTTTGTACCAGATGTTCTGGTAAACATCTCAAACTTGAGACAAAAGTCTGTAAATTTGAGTTCGCAAACACTGCTTGTGGCGCTGGATGGACGGGTTTAGGTTGTTAATTTTACTTAAGTGCAAAATAGTTGTAGTTCAACTCCTATGTGGAAAGATCAAGAAGTATCTGGTCAGTAAAACCAGTGTTTATAAATGCCTTATGAATATTAATTTGTAGTACATCTCAGGTACTGATGTAGTGCAGAAGATACTTCAAGCGTGCCTAAATAAGTTCAGTAAAAACATTTTATACACTCAGTTAACCATGAGCTGTGTTCACTGAGTCCGGCTGCCCTCAGCTTCCTCTGGGACCTTCAGGGTGTCAGCGTGACGGACAGCGTGAGGACACTCAGCAGGAGCAGCACAGCTGGAGACGAAACAGACAAAAGGCATTTATCAGAGACTGTTTGCTCATTAAGCTCTTCTGTTGATTCTTTAATGACATGGCAGCTCAGTGCAGCGTTTGTCGCCACTTACCTTATTTACAAATATTTTCTCAGCAGCATCTGGCTTTTATTTGTCCAGGTTTTGAGATCTCGTCTCAGAGATTTATGCTTTTACCCCAATGGTGCCGACAGCAGTGAAACATCTCAGCGGCCACGTCTCTGTCCATAAACTGTCCCTGATGCTCTCTGCATGACCCTCTGAACATGTTAACAGTTTTACTGGAACTATTCCTTCAGTAGAGAGTTATTTATGAAGAGTATTTCAAACTTTTTTTGGTCAGTGGGTTTTTTTTAAAAATGTTATTTGGCAATATTTTGAGCACCACACATGAAATCCCATTTATCTCCATTGTGTCTCAGCTGGCCAGAAAAACATGTATCACTCCACAGCTAACTTCATGAATAAATAGTACTTTTTAAAAATACTTTTACTTTATTTTCCTTCTCTTTAACACTTATTTTACAGGCCTGTAATTTTTACAGTTTTATATGACTTGACTTAGCCACAGCCGAAAGTCTAAGTAAATATTGGGTATATAATGAGTTCTTGGCCGGGGCAGCAGTAGTTTACAAAAAAAACTGATGGTCATTTGATGTGGTCAAAAGCTCCAGAACAGCTGCTAAAGGTGTCATTGTTTTCAGCTGACTCGCTGTGTCCATTTTTCCCATAATTGGAACCAAATTCAATACACACACACACATATATATATATATACACACACACACACACACACACACACACACACACACACACACATATATATATATATATATATACACACACACACACTTTATGATTAATTTACAATCACAATTCAGTTTCTCTCTCGGATGTTAAAGGAATCCAAATGACTCCTAAAATCGAGCGTTGTCTCTGTACCTCCTTATTTCTGGACATGAACTCAACCATCAAATAATTCCTGTAAGCTCAGGTAGGTGTGGACGTTTGTTTTAATGAATCCACCTGATTTTGTCTATTCATAGCAGTCACGTTTGTGTTTATACTAAATGTATCGTTCAACCGCTGTTCACTCCACCCAAGAACACCCAAAAGCCGAGCTGAAAATAATGGCAGTGTGTTGTTTACCATAAGGCTGCAGAGCTGCACTGGATGCTGTCGTCATAGCGACAGTGCTGGCCATCGCAGTGGTGGGTTTTGGTGTGGTGGCGACGTTGCTGGCCGGGTCGGCGAGGTTCAGAGGGCCGCTGTTCAGGGAGACGTTGAAGGCGCCGAGAGTATCTGAGCGATAACATGAGACGTGAGAGGTCAGACATGTCCTCACTGACCAGCTGTGAGGGTGAGTAGCTTTAATTCACAATAAATTGCATTACATTGATTTACAGTTCATCAGAAATCTTTCAAATCAGAAAGAGAGCAAATATTACCAGAGAAATCAAACCAAAATGATATGTACGTGTGTGTTCGTGTGTGTCCACTCACTTCCGTCTACACTTCCCCTCCCAACGAGGAGGTTGAAGGTGGTAACATGGCTGGTCCTGCTGTTGGTGGCGTTAATGTTCGGGACGTTAAACTCACACTTGATCACGTTGTCTTTCACCATGCCTCGGATTTCTGTCACTCTCTGAGAAAGGTCAGATGTGATGAGGTCAAATACGACTGAAGTACAGCAAAGTTCAGCAAAGCAAAGATGTAACAGAAAATATATTCACAAACAGAATGTTTGGTCAAATAGTGTGAGCGCTCTGTCTGTGGGAACCATTTGAAGGATCATTTTGTAGTTAGGCATGTTTATCTGCAAATAGATCACATTACAAACTTTACATTCTGACCAGTTTTTTCAGATATAATGTTCTCGGCATGATTTGACGCCCTGGTTTCAATTTGTTTTAGTAAGTTAAGAAAGTTTAGAAACGACTGTATTCATGTAATTTAAGATTATGTTGTGTGCCAATGCTATGTTTTGTTATGTCTGCTATAAATTTTTTTTTTTAGTTTTTACAGGATAACCCCGATATTTTTAAACCTGGGCCCTGTTTTTACATATTTACGGTTTGAAATGATGGTAGCTACAAAAACGTTTGTTTCAAAAGCAGTAATTTTACTTTGATCAAGAAAGTGGTAAACCATACACTGTATGAAACAAGTCATCTTCTGTAGTTGGTTTGCTTGTGTTATTGTGTGACTATTTTAAACAGTGAGTTCAGATCCAGGACAGTATTTACATAACACACATCAACTCAACTAACCAGTCAAGGCAGCAGAAAACCACCCACTCCCCATGCAATGAGAGCCAAAAATGACTGATTTTGTCAATAGGATCAGGTGGATTTTAATAGAGTGCCACAATGATCCAAATTGTGTAAAAAAAAGATGAAAAAAATACCATGGTTATCTTTTAAAGCCGTTTGCTGACCCCAACAATTGCTCCTAACTGAGTTAATAAGGGTTTCTGTTCAGAAGCTGACTGACAAATGTCAGATCAAGGCTCACTTGTACATGTTAGTATGGGACAATGATGTATTATTTGGCATTTGACCTCAATATGGGTTACAAATTATGCAGAAAGAGTTAGAGATTTAGAGTTAGAATAATAGGAATTACATGCTTTGCCTACACCATCACCTGATCTCAACCTAACTGAACACCTATGGGTGATTTTGGAGCAATGTGTCCGTAATCAAAACAAAATGTTTTGGAAGAAATGTGCTCATCCCTCAAAAAGAGACCTTATTAAGACATTTTATGTTGATTTGTCTTCTTGTAATTTGTCATCCATGTCCTAGACTTCAAGTTCATTTCAGCATGAATTTGTAACAGAAAATAATGTCTGAAAAGTAGGAAAATGTGTTTTTAGGTCAGGTAAGCATACGATCAATAAGCACAATAACTAAACTGCATTTATTTTGATCACTGTGACAAGAACTGTGACGTTCTTGCAAGTGCTTGTATTAGATTTTCTGTTCATCCTTTGATGAATGAAACATAAACAAGCACATTTTCAATACGTATGTAATGACAGTAAAGTAGAGGCCTCACCGTCTCAGATGGAGTGAGCTTATTGTCCGTGTTGTTTCTGTCTCTTGTGCGGAAGAAGAACGTCCCATTGTCGGAGCTGTTCTGAGCACAGATGAAAAGCATGGTGTTGCCCTGGGGAAAGAAAATATGGGGAAAGGATGAGATGCTCCCTTGAAAGTGGAGACACAGACAAATTCCAGCAGCACACGGCCTCTTTGTTACGGCTCAAAGTAAGACAATAAAGTGATGAAACAGTCCAGACAATAGTTGAGTTTCCAGCTCTTCATATTTCTTGTTCACCTGAGATGATTGCGTATTGCCTCAAACTTCCTTGTTTGCATGTGTTCATGTCAGGTCTCACATACTTCTGGAGACTCTTCCATCTTGCACAATATGTTTCATGTGACAACATATTTTTCGTTGGTGTTTTTCCTCCACAGACACTAGGAGCAACACTGTAGTGACTTTATATGGAAAACTAAATCCCTCCGTAAATCAAATTGTATGTGAACACAAGAACTAACAAGTTTGTAATTATTCTGTCCATGTTTAACCTTTTACTACCCAAAATGTTACACATGCTTTGTTATATTGATTAAATGCTATCTAAGCATGATATAAGTGCTTAACTACGACGTCACTGTAGTATCCAGTAAGAAGACACCAGTTTTATTCTATGTTCTATGCTATTTTATTCATAACTGAGATTATTATAGTCAACTAAATAAAGTAAGTAGCTGTGGTAAAAAAACAAATAAAAATAAAAACTAGACTTTAAAAAAAGAAATGAGAAATAACGGAAACAATACTGAACAATTAAAAAAAAAACTACCTAAGATAAAATAAATCCCTGAGAAATACCTCAGATATTATCATTAAAAATCGAATAAACTAATAAAAACTGGACTACAATTAATCATTTTAAACATTAAAAACCAAACTGAACCTAAAAGGATAAATGCTCCTCCAGGTAATGGCAGATAAAATTACCCTAATTTGCCTAAATCATGAGGGACACAGTGCGTTCTTCACAGCCTTCACCAATAAATGTCTCCTGGCCGCGGCATATTTAACAGATGTTTGCCTTCAGGTGGTTATGAGTCATGAGTGAACTACATCAATACTGGGAGCTTGGATGTGTTGTTAACCAGGCGTTTTATACAAATTGACGTTTTAATCATTAACCTGGTACAATATTTGCCATCATTAACCTGTAAATTCAGGTATCATGAAACTGTCTTAGATCAATGCTGCTATTTACACTTTACTGGATGTTAGAGGGAAGGAAGTGGTTTGAAATTGGACACCATTTTACTGTTTTTAACTTTTGTAATTGTGTGTATGTATGTGTGTGTGTGTGTGTGTGTGTGTGTGTGTGTGTGTGTGTGTTACCTGTGAAGCATCCACAGTGAGCCCCAGTGCGACGTATCCCTCAGAGTCCCCCCTGAGCTCGATCTTCAGCTCGGTGCCGTTGGGAGCCACTGGGGTGCTGGCGATCACAGACGCAAACAGACAGTTGCCGTTTCCAGACAGATTGCAGCCATCTGGCGTATCCACACACAGTTTAGTGTCTCCACAACCAGCCCGAGTGATGTTCACCTGTTTCACACACACACATACAGTCATTTATAAGTCACAAGGGTGCACATTTAATGCCATAAAACATCTGTTGTGACAACACTTTGTGGCAAAACTACAACTAAGAAGTTTTTGAGGACACCCCAAATGGAATTTTTTGGCCTTTAAAGCTGAAATCTAGCATTTTATGCACTTGTTGCCCTCTAGAGCAGCAGAGGTCACTGACATGAGTCACTACGACTCGCTGATTCTGCATGTTTTGGTGTGTGGCAGCTCCAAGGAGCAGGTTGACTGAGTTACTTGGACAATGTTGCTGAGTTAAAGGGGGATGCCACCATTTTTCCATGTGATGAGAAAGCTGAGCTGCTATTGAGTTGCATTATGGGAAGTGTAGGATCCAGCACTTTTTAGATCTTGACCAGTATGAGGGACTAAAAGTCTGAATATCTCAGCCTCCGCTGCATCAATTTTAGCCATTTTAAAGAAAAAAAAATGTCCACTGCGAGTTTTCCAACTGCATGAGAGTGCAGTATTAGAGCCCTTTAAAACAGGAGCCATGTTAAATGTGCAACATGAGCTAATGTTGAAGGAACATAGAACATGTGCAACACAACAATCTGAAAAACATTTCTCAATAAAAACGTCATAGAAGAAGAGAAGTCATAGTACATAAAATAAAGTACAGTACATAAACCCATGTATTTGTTAGGTCTTACTTTGCATTACATTTAAGATATGTCTGGAATTGTTAATAAACCTTCAAAATATAAAGAATAAAAAACACTAAAACAAGCCAGAAGCTGAAGCTAAAACTCGAAATGCCGGTTTGTAAGCAGTTTATTTTACTTTCAAATCTAAAACTAATTTTAGCTGGTAAGATTTGAATAGTGATCGTTGAACAAATATTAGAGTTATGTGTTTGAAGTACAAAGGTGGAGGTGGTATTTACACTGAGAAGATTGAAGTGAAAGAAACCCAACCTGTGTCTCATTGTTGGCAAATGACAAATGAGCCGTTCCCCGGACACCCGGTGCCATGAAAACAATCAATGCAGCGACCAACAGGATCAATCCTCGTTCCATTCTTAACAGCAGGGTCCGACAGAAGGAGCAAATACTGAGGATTGGAGAGCACTTTAGTCACCAAATCTTACAAAAGTCCTACAGATATTAAAGCTATCGTTAGCACATGCATACCCAATGACTGTGAAGTGAAGAGTCATATGAAAATATTAATCTAAGCACAAGTATAACAAAGTTGATTGTAATTCTGTTGGGAAAAAAACACATTTTGTTCGGTGAAAACATGTTGAATTATAGAAAAACAGAATCCGATTAGTGGATTAGAGTTTAGTTTGTCTGTCTTTCAAAAATTACGTCAAAAAAAGGTTAAAAATGATAGAAAACCATCTCATCATTTACTTGTTTACTTCCGTGATTGTAAAATGATTATAGGACTGTATGTACTATAATATGTAGTTCATTACTGACTGTAACAGTGAATAAATACTTATTAAATTATCCATCTTTCCTCTTTTCCAGCCAAAGTTTACAAACTTAAAAACCTTTCAAATTTCAGATCATCCTGCCAGCAGAATATTTATTCAAGCTATTTCATGGAGAATTAACTCTCTTAAATCATCATGTTTTGTATATTTTGAAATAAAGATCATCTAGTTCATATTACTTCAAATTACTTCAAATTCTTCTATGTAATAAAACCAGTAAACAGTAAATATTTAAAAACACATTAATCATTCAGGAGAATCCAAATATAAAAGTTTCTGTCTGACGTACCTGAAGCTGTAAAAAGTCAGACGTGGATCAGCAGGAATGTTCTTTGTTCAGCAGTTTCTGCTCCTCTGAGTGCGTCTGATCCCTGCGGGAAAGATTTAAGTCAGCAAACATCAGTGTTGATGCTGATGTTTGGTGATGCAGGTGGTGGGAGGAGCTTTCTGTAGCATCCTGGATGTGGGCGTGGCTTCGCAACACCTGACTGATTACCTGCCTGGAAGGTTTGAACCTCATGAGGCAGCTTCTCAGAAACAAGCCTCGTCACTGTGGAGGGGAAATCCACACTCGGAAGGGTTCACTGACCCCACAAACATCGTCCCTTAAGAATTATTCAAAAGCTACAGATCCTGAGAATGACAGGTATTTATCTACTTACAAAGTAATATCGGATCTTAATCTGCTTTCATATAAACAAAGCAGAAAACAAAAAAAACCTGTATAGACTGAATATAAATACATTTTAAAATCTAAAAATATAGAAACTAATCATTCAATTATCTGCACATGTATAAAGTGTATGAGAACAGAGATTTCAGGTGATGCCCTTATGTTTTAGATATATACGAATTACATAAAGTTTCTTTGTAAAGACACAGAGTACATTCAGAGGTGAATAAATGCTTCAGAATAACATGAACAAAATGGGATGAATAAATTAAAACAGAAAATATCACCTGCCCTAGATTATTTAGCTGCAGACCTGAAAACCTTTTTTTTTTTTTTTTTTTTTAAGAATAAGCACTTTTCTGAGTGGAAGACCCCTTTAATAACCCCAAATATGGAAAATACAACATGACTATTTCATTTGATTAATTAACTTGTTTTTATTAGGTTTAATTATGTGGCTTTTCCCCCAAATTATTATTATTATTATCATTATCATTATGCTGGATGAACTGTGTAGTTGTCTGACATCATCCTGCATGTTGCTGTTTTTTGTTTTAACTAAAGAAAAAGTATTTGAATACAAACAGACAAATACTAATACTGATTTATATTATTGTACCAATAATAATACACACAAACAAACACATAGACAAGAAATACAGTGCAGTTACGGGTCAGTAATAAGTTAACTCAAGCTCATTAAAAGAAGCTAAACCTGCAGACCTGAGAGCAGAAGTAAAAATAAAGTAAAACAAAATGCAGAATTGTAGTTTTTCAGTATTTTACAGCGTCTCTCTTTGGGCCTTTAATGAGGAGCTTTAGTTCACATCGTGGTTGTTATTACTCATGGCGTCATGTGATCCATCATTGCCCAACAGAATAAATCTTCCGCTGTCACCGGCTACTTGCATAAAGCCACAGCTACACAACACGGTGACTGAAACTGGACTGTTTGTCAGCATTGTGCAAAAAGACACAATCACTCTGTGATCCAATGTTCCTGTCAAACTAGTTTCTTGGCCTTTCCATCTTCCGTTTCTGAGTAAGGAAGTTTTCTTCTGTTACCTGAAGTTCTCGGTTACTAATCAGTAAATTTTTACCATAACTGTTTACCTTTTCTTTTATATAACAAAATCTACAAACTTTGATGCACTTCAAACTGAAAAGGAAATGAAATGAGTGGAGTCACTGAGCTTTCTACAGTTTGTAATCTTACTTTATATGGTGCCAAATGAGGTGAGATGAGTTAAATGTGTAAGTACACAGCAGTATAATACAGCAGTATAATACAGTGTCAACAATCAGTGTTGGCACTGGATTATACTGCTGTCAGAGGTGAGAAGCCCGCTTGAAACTAAATTTAACCCCTCATGTGACTCTTTTAACTCTCTGCTGAAACCCAGACGGATCAAATTTCTTTTGTTGTCGTCCGTTCTTGTAGTTGCTCAACAACAGGAGGAAACTCTGGAAAAAAACTTTTCTTTGCAAACAAGAGGAGCACTGTTTTGGTCAAATCAGGGAGAAACTTCAATTATCTTAGTTATTGTAAAAGAAAAGGTCAGCGCAGGATTTATCAGCACAGACCGGTTGACCTGAAGGCACCTTTAGCAGTTACTGAGGAGGTAAAATGGACAGAAAGAACCACTTTGTGCTTCTCCTGAAACTAAATCTCCAAGTGAAACTCCACTTGTCCATAGCTGCAAGAAGCAAAATGCACTCCAGGTTATTATATTGTGGAAATGCAAACACAATAAAAGGGTAACATTTTAAATGGAGTGACACATTTATATGTGAATCACTGCCAAAATTAAAGTCACAATGTCTGAGAGTGGAGCAAAACGTCAAATACTGAAGCTGTAAACTCCTCAGTTTAATGCTTAAGCTGCAGTCAGACACACTGAGGTCACGAGTCCCAACAACACAACACCAAACCTCAGAAAAGTCAATTCAATCTTCAGTTATATTTTCTGTTAGTTCTATTTATATGTTTGAAAGTTCTGTTTGAAACACCAAACATTGGAGGGGAAGCTGTGAAAGCTTTCCGTTTGTTTCATTTGTCGTTGGTCTAAAGGAGATGAGATTCACAGTGCTGGAAACGACACACGGAGGACTTGACCTAAAATGAAAATAGTCTGTTTTCTTGGCTCCACCGAGGTGCCAAAATGGCCGACAGGGTTAAACCGTCCATTTTGAAAGGCGTGCGTGACGTCACAATACAAGACTATAGCAGCTGAAGGTTTGAAAGGGGAATTTCCAGCAGCAGATTGACGTCAGACTAGAGGCTCTTTGTCTATTGATTAAATACTACTATTTTCTAAAATAAAACAAAAAAATGATTCTAATCAAAGTGGTTTATGCTAATCAGGTGACAGCAGGGATTTTACTTCGGTGACAGGATCAATTTTAAGTTAAAGTGTTTTAGATATCAAATGAGCTTGTTCACGTCATTCTCACCTTAACCGCTAAGAAACTATGAAGCAGGACGTAAAGGAAAGGACGTTTAGTTTAAACCAGTTTACCTGCAGAGATCCCTCATCAAACAGACTGCAGGTGTCTCCACATCGATCCACTCTCTTAGTAATTCTGTTTGTTCTGCAGGTCAGGACTGTTTTGTTAACACACACCTTTAACAGGCCGGGCAGTGTGTGTGTGTGTGTGTGTGTGTGTGTATCGTAGAGACAGACTGAACAAACAGTAAGAAAGAGAACAAGAGTAAAAGTTTGTTTTAAGCAAAGTTACACTGGTACAACTACAGAAGCTTTTTTTTTTTTTTCCAGATTATTGGATGAAAACGTATTGATTTTAATGAATTCATGTTAAAGATTTAATGGGAGTGAATGGAGTCATAAAGAGCTCATTCACAGCCGTATTGAAAAATACAATCTTTATTGTTACGTTTCCCTGACAAAGGTTTTAAGAGTTAAGAGACACATGACAATGTCATTACATTCATGGAGAGCTTTGGAGTTTTTTGTATTTGTTTTGTGTCAACATCTCTTCTCTTGTCCAGGATGTCCTATTTGTCATGAAATGTGGGCCTGAGGAGGATGAACCCTACTGACTCTCACACTTTCCCCTCTAGGAGGTTCACATTCGTAGTTTTGAGTCAAATATCTGAGAGTCATTCGTCGTGTGTGTTTAGAGCTTGTTAGCATGTTAGCATGTTAGCATGTTAGCCTCACAGCGTGGCTGCAGACTCTTGTTAAAATCTTACATTTAGAAGGAACTGTTATTTCTTACATGCGTGTTTCTCTGTTTTTAGTTTAACATTAGTTGTATAGGTAGACCTGCTTTCATTTTCTATCGAGAAGCTTGATTTCTGTTGTTTTTGTGGCCTTTGAAAGCAGCAGATTTTTGGTCTACAATCAAATGATTCCTGTTTTATTCTTAAACTTCAGTTTCCCTCATGTCTTTTTCCTTGGTTCATTGGTTTCCCTTCGCTCGTCCTCATAACATTAATATGTAGAGATAATTAGGTCGTTAAGAGAAGGAGAACATGCGAAATCAAAGCGCATTCAAAAAAATTTTAGGGGGAGTGCACAAACTGTGGTCACGAGCTGCTTTACCGTCATCAAACTACCAACAATGGCAGACAAACAGAGAAAATAAAACAATAGAGTGGCTGTTCTCTGCTCCACATCATCATCCAGACATTTTGTTCTATTTCTAGCTCTTCCTCATTCTGTAACACCATCACCACCTGAAACCTGTGAACGTGTGAGATATGAATCTGCAGAAAATATGATGATATTAGTCTGGTATTGTACATCGTCATAAAATCCTGTGACACCTGAGAGTGAACGCAGCATAAATGCCTCTTGTTTCAGTGTCGTCCACCAGGTTGTATGTAGTAATAATAATGTGTAAAAAAAAGAATAAGATTATATTAGTGTGACCTTTGTTATATGGAGCCTTTGTTCCTTCTTATTCTTCTGTTCTATCTTCCAAAGTTTAGCTGAAGTGTTTTGGAGTGTCAAATTAACACATTAATCTTCAATGAGACGTCCTGCACACACTTTCCACAGTGTGTACTGATAAATAACAATAATAATAACTGATTACAGTGAAGCTCAAACACACCACTGTGAATCCACTCCACTGTTTTTCTGTTGCATTTCACCTCCGGCCTGTCTGGTGTGTAAAGTTTGACACTTATATTTACACTTTTTGTTTTTCGCACTTTTGTTCACATTTAATCAAACAGAAAACTTTGATCACTTTTACTGAGTTATTAGCTTTACTTTGGTCTTTTCTTGTGAAAGTCTTATTTGGAAAATGCATTTTTACTCAGCAATGGAGAAAGTATCTGAATCCTTTACTGATGCAAAAGTACTAATATCACACTGTAAAAATACTGTTACAAGAAAAAGTTGCGCACTCAAATGTGGCTTAAGTAACAGTAGGTAAATATTATCAGTAAATAAATGTATCAAAGTATTAAAAGTTATTCAAAGTCTCACGTTGCAGCTGATATTTAACTTGCAATGTAACAAAACAGTGAGATTGAAAGTGGTGATATCAAGTAAAGCACCTAAAAAGTGCAGTACTGTAAATGTAATGAAGGATACTGACAAGCAGGAGACATCAACTTAAATGTTTCAAAGCATAAATGAGTTGCTGTGTAATGAATATTAATGCTACAATAGGTTGTGTTAAAGGGAATTTACTGACCAGTCAGATGAACTCGGGTATCCTGATACTTGCTGCACCTTTAATGAACTCCCTCGCTCATCTGTCACCTGAATTCATAAAATCAAAAAAACAGCATCCAGTATGTGCAAAGATTGGTCACGTTTGAATGTGTGTGTGTGTGTGTGTGTGTGTGTTTTAGATGTAAAACTGTCGACTTCTTCCATTAAAATGGTGATGCAGTCAAGAGTGGAAAAGATAAAAGTATTGTTAGAAATTAAGAGTCAGAGCAGTATCATCAGTATAATAATTTATTTAAGTAAGAAACCAGCACCATAGAAAATAATACCTATTCCCATATAAAAACACATACATGGAACATATAGAAAAATAAGACAAAACAATGAATCAGTGAACATTATTCCAGAAACATTAAGTGGTGACAGGTTAAAGTGCACTGGGTGAAAATGTTCTGTCATTTTAAGAAAAACAAAAAATCTCATTATTTAAACGACCTAAATGTTAGTTATGATTATTCTACCATCCAGGTACATTTGACAGGGAAGGTTTTAGAACTACCTGAGATCATTTTCTCCTCAGCACGGTCACACTCACACTGGTCTGTTTAGTGTTTAGGGATATAAAACACACACAGTATGTGTCTGTATGAAAAGCACAACATGAACTTAAATGTTTAGTTTCACCCTGAAACACCAGAACCGCAGACAGTAACAGACACCGTGTCGAAATACACATGACAGAGTTTTAAATATATGTTTAAAAGGTTCATCTGCTGTACAAATGTCTTTATAAATGCTTTGCGAAAAAAAAACAGATCTTCAGCTTTGGGCTACAAAAACATGTTAAAACTACGACTGTAAGATGTGAACGTTGGGCGACTCCTAGTGGTCGTGTCCGATAAGATGAAGTGTCACAGAAGTCCGTAAATGCAGCTTATCGCCCCAACACACGAAAGCGTCACAATATCCATCCATCCGTTATCTATACCGCTTATCCTTAAGGGTCACAGAGGGGATGGAGCTGAATCCCAGATGACACTGGGTGAGACTGGTCACTGGCCAATCACTGATGATTAGAGGGTGTGCGTGTTAACATGACGTATGCACACTGACAGATTACGGTTTGCTGTGATTCCTCTCGTCCATTCTGGCTGTGGAGAAAAACCTTTGTAGTGTCAGACTAGATGTAGAGTCCGTCTTCCAGCAGCGCCTTAGACTGTGGTCGAGATCCTCTGTGGCTGGGTTTGTGCTCTCTGTCGCTTCCTTTCCTCTCTCTGTCCCTCCTCTGACTCTGTCCGTCCTCTTTCCTCTTCCCCCTCTCCTCCTCCCCCTCCTCACCTCCTGCTCTCTCAAACTTCCTCCTCGCGCTCTCGATCCTGCTCCCTCGTTTGTCCTCTCCTCTCTCCCTGCGGTCGGGGTGATGCTCCCTCCTCGATGCCGCTTCGTGACTTCGGTGCGACTCCGTCCTTGCGTCGCTTTTCCCGTGATCCTCCCTTTTCGCCCCCCTCTCCGTCTCCCTCTTAGATTCTCCCCCTTCTCTGCTTTTTGCCATCTCGGCTCTCCAGTCCCTCCTTCCTCTCTCCTCCTCTGTCCTCCTCCAGCTCTCCGCCCTGTCACTTTGTCTGCTGCTGCCTCTTTCCTTATCTGCGTCTTTCCTGTCATGCTTGCTCCCTCTTTCACTCCTGTGGGGTCTCTCATTGTCGCTCCTGCTGCTGTGCCTCCTCGTACTCCCACTTTCCCCCTTGTTCTCTCCATTTGTCACAGTCTCATCCTCTCTGCTGCTCTTGCTCCTTTTGCTTTCTCTCTCCGTCTTGACTCTCTCAGAATTTGCTTTCCCGCTCAGGTCCTCTCGTTTTGACTTGCCTGATCTGTCCCTCATTTCCTCCGGCTCTTTTCCTTTTTTATCTTTCTCCTTCTCGTCTGTCTTTCTATTTGCACCGCTGTCTTCTTTTGCCTCGTCTTGCTGGCTCTCATATTTTTCTTTTGCAGCTGTAATTCGGTTCTCGGTTTCTTTGTCCCTCTTCCTTCCTTTCTGAGATTGTTCTTTTAAAACTTCCTCTTTGGCTGCTTTGACAGTCTCAGCTTTCAGCTCTTTTTCCTCATCAGAAAGCTTCTCTAACTTTGGCTCAAACTTGCTCTCTCCCTCACCCTTTCCCTTCTTACTTTCCTTCTTTCCCTCCGTCTTTGCATTCTTTTCTCCCGTTTCCTCCTCCTTCTTTGTTTCCTCAGGCTCTCCTTTTTCCTTCATGCCCTTCTCCTCCTTTTTCTCCTTCTTGCCTCTCAAATTTTCATCCATCTCTTTACTTTTCTTCTGCTCCTCCTCCACCTTCTTGTCTAGTTTCTCCTCCATGAGGTCCAGCTCCTGCTCCAGCTCAGCCAGCTTCTTCGGATCGGACTCAAAATCTTCCTCCACCTCCACCTCCACCTCTTCGATCTCCTCGTACTCCTCCACCTCGATGCCGTCCATCGTCTTCTGCAGCTGCGTCTTCACTTTGTTCAGTTCCAGGAGGCCGTCTTGGAGTTCTTTACATACGTCCCTGATCTTGGTGGCGAACTTAGTTTTGGCACCCTTGCGAAGCTCGTGGGAATCTTTGGCGAGGAAGAAGACATCCAGGGCCAGGAAGAGGGCCGACATGACCCCTGTGGTGACGCTGATGGCCTGGGCGGCTTTGGCGGCGCCGCCTGCAGCGCCTAAAACCTGCACAGTGCTGATGAGCTTATCGGTGTTGATCATCAGGGCTTTTCCGGCCCGGCCGCCCTCCTTCATCACATGCTTGAGGTTGTGGTTCAGAGCCTTTTTGGCAGCACTCTCAGAGTATTTCTCAAAGTCCCACTCCTGCAGGGTGTCCATACCTGCCTACAAGACGCACAGAGACAAAAAACAGAGTAAGAACTTTGTCAGAAAGGAGAGACCTTTTTCATTTAATAAATTTACAGGGTACTACTAAGGATGAAGGTTTTCCTGCGAATTGAAATTTATTTTCTATAACAAAACTGGGGATAACATAATATCTATTCTAATATTCAAACATTATTCTGGTCTAGTTACTTTGTCCAGGTCTAGTGGAGACATAGTGATGCTGTATCCAGCAGTAATGAGACAGACGCTAAAGTCTGTGTGAGATTAAGCTAAATTTCTAAAACTCAGATCAGACATTTCCTCACCTGCACGAACTCCAAACACTCCCTGATGTCTTTGATCTCCTCCTGGTAGCCCTGAATCATCTTCTCCAGCTTCTTGCGGTCCATGTTGGAGTGGACAGTATCGGTGATATTGGCCGTTGCGGAGGTGATGCTGCCCGCCGTCGCCACACCGATCCCCACCGCCGTGACAATGATAGAGGCGCCAAAAGTGAAAGGCGCCAGGATGAGCCCCGTGATCGTTGCCACGCTGCCTGCGACACTCGCCACCCCTCCGCCCACAGCGGCGCTCACCGTTTTCTTGTGGAACTGATCTGCGGCGTCGGCCAACGCCAAAAGCTCCAGGAGGCGATGCTGTAAGGACGCCCCCCGCTGGTTGAAAAGACGCACAAACAGACGGGCGGCCATGTAGACTCGATCAGCAGCCTGCTCCATGGCCCTGAGAGACGGACGAGAGCTGTAAAGGCTCTAAACTCACAACATGGTGTATTTGTTGAGTTTAAAGTTAGATGCCTGTAGGACTAAGCAGGATAAACAGCAGAGGATGGATGAACGGATGCATTAACCAATTAAGCGGAGACACTACAGGCAAAAACATTGTTTTTTTTCATGCCATGGTCACTGGACACTGACATTTTGGGCTCCTTTGCTTCCATAATGTGTCTTTCTCCTAAATTCATATCTTTTATGGGGGGATTGTTTATCATAGCCTGATTTCTAGAACATTGTATTCTTAAAAACACGGCCAAAGTTGTTTTTAAGGTTGTTGAAAGCATTTTCTGGTTTATGATTTATGAAAAAGATTTCCAAAAACTCTGTGTGGCTCTCACATGTCAACAAAATGAAACACAAATTTTGAATCTGCTTTATCTAATGTTCAGATGTCTGCTCCACTGTACCAGAAATATATGCAAATTAGTGCCTCTTTTGCATATTTAAACACAAAGTTTCAGAAAACATTTAATACAAAAAATGGGGATGTTCCATTTTTAAAAATTTTACCCTTTATTTACTTGTACTGCCCTCAAAATGATCAATTAATTTAATAATGAGCCTCTTAGCTATTGTAGCTAGAAGTGTCTGCTACAATCTAATATCATAATACTTTTATAAACTATATTTAATACCCTCTAACGGCTTTTTTTAGGAAAATGAATTCATTGCTTTAAAGACCTTTCAAGGCATGCACATAATCTTGACAAGGAAACAGAAAAAAATGCCAAAATAATGTATTCTGGGTACATTTAAATGAAAAGAGATAAAAGAAAAGAGTGTATGCGTACATTTCTTCATCCTCCTCCTGGAAATTAGATGTCTCGTTCCACTCAGTCCAACCTGAACACAGAAATAATATAATTAGTACATGCAGAGAATACAGGAAACTTTTTTATGACCTTTCCATTAAAAGAAAGATGAATTTTGTGTGTGTAAATAAAAATAAATCCATATTTTCTGAGGTGCAGAGGCACAACAAACAAATCCAACGCACACACACACACACAAACCTTTGACTGTTTTCCACCACTCCATCAACTCGTCATTTTCCTGAAAACAGAGAGAAAAGACTTAAGAGAACAGCCTTAGCTCTTTATATGCAGTAAAACATTCAAACACACGATCATCAAGGGTCCTTTCACACCTAATTGAATTGAATTCACACAACAGGATTGTAGCCCTGATTTTCCACTCGCCAAGAGTTTAAAGCTCCCAGGTCAGAGGAAAATCTGCATTTGCAAATTAGCTACACGTGAACTTTTCCAAGAATCAGAGAGCTCGCAGAAGCTCAACAGATATCAGACAGGATAAATATCTGGTTGTGTCGGTGGCGGACTACAGCCAATGAGAACAGACACGGGTTGGAGGGGAGTGGAGGCATCCAGAAGGACGTATGGTAGAGCACCAGAGCTTCAGCCAGAAACCACATGCAACTCGACAACAACTGCTACAAGACAGCTCTGCAGACCTCTGGGGCCCAGAAAGGGTGGAAAATGTAGTTCTTGTTTTCATGTGTTTACATGATAAAACATAGTTTGGAGACCAAACAGATTATCTGGGACTTTTCCTGATGAAAGACCTTGTGATGTGAAAGGTGCGTAGTGTGACAAGTAGAGTGATGTGATGACCTTGAAAGCCATGTGGTCTGACAAAGTGCGCTAAAGCCATCGACTGTATAAAAGAAGAGGATGTAGCTTCGGGGTCTGAACAGTGAAGTCGATGCTGAAGAGCCTTAAACCTGCATTCTTTCTAATGTCCAGCAGGGGGCAACTCCACTGGCTCCACAAACTAGTGGCCGTTGCAGTGGCCCCACGTTTACTTCTTATATTCAGTCTCTGCCTAAAACACACCTCCTGAGATTCAAGACAGTTTTGTTCAGTAGGAAAAGCTGCCATCTCCACAGACTGGACCTCTACTGTGCTTTCCTGCAAAAAAAAAAAAAAAAAAAAAAAATCAGTCATTCACTATTGACACGACTCTGTTCTCACATCAAACACAGCTAACTGCTAACTTGCTAAAGACTGCAGATTATGTCAGACTACCTATAATATTACTAAAAATACGCATAATACTATAAAGATGCATAGTTATCATCATACTGTTTTATGCAGATTCTCACTAGTCACGTGTCTAATTACATGATAAACCTGATATGTTTGTAAAGCTTCAAAATCACTAAACAGCATTTCTAACATTTTCATTTTCATGTCAGTTATGCTCTAACAATATGGAGCTAAATGCAATTTTATATTTCTATTTCTATACATTTCTATTTTTGTGTACGGTAATAAACTTTTCACAAGTGTGTTTATGAATCTCCAAATTCTCTTGTTCCAGTTTTATTCATATCGCAGATTTTATTGTGTAAATCTAAGACTGACTTTTCCTCTTCAATTCATCTTAAGGCAGCAGGATGGACTGAGTAAAAGTTCATAAATGACAACAAGATAATACTGAACAGATATTTAGTTAAGATTCGGCCTGATTAGAGTCATAGATTGGACTTCTGTGAACCCCACCAACATGCTTTTTTCTGTTTTTTCTTTATAATATCATCGTGCAAACCTGTGCTGAGCTCAGCTCCTGCAGCTCAACAGTCTCTTCAATAAGAGGCATCTTGTCGTCTGAACTCTGTGGAGGAAAAAAAGAACAATTATTGTCATTAACTCAGTGCAGGCGTTTCATTCAAATGAATGAAACCAATAAACAAGTAACAGAAATATGAATTAAAAACAGGACCAGGTACATTTGTACAGATAGAATATGTGTAGCTGCAGCATAAAAATACCCAGGACGACTTCTAATAACCTCTGGGACTGATCCTCAGGTATCACAGTATTCACAGGTAAACTTTACATGAAGCTTTTTACAAGCCTTTCAATCAGTCAAAAATAAAAATGGGAAAGTGTTCAGCATGTTGATGTCCTAATCTGTGCCAGGTTTCAGATCTCTCTAGAACAACTACAGGAGATCACTACTTACCTTGGGCATCCTGGGAAGAGTCTGTTTGACTCGGAACGACACAACCTGAGAAACCAAACAAGAAAAGACATTTAGGTTCAGCTCCTGTCACTATGACGGTGTCACTACTGTCAAAAATATAATTTGATACCACGCACTGTGTGGCTGCGAGTCAGCAAATAAGAGACCTTATTATTACATGCTCTTAAATTCTGTTCTGTTTGTTCTGTTAGTTATTTATTTATTGAATGCTGTCACCCTGGTCTAAAATCCACTCTAAGTGTGAACTTTTTAATCTTTGCCCCATCAGTTCAGAGTTGAAGTTGAATGTCTCTTATCCTGTTGTGGTTCAGCTCCTGTTGTTGATGGATTATAAGAATCCATGCAGTGAACACATCACGTATGTGGACCACTTGTGGAGCAGATGTGCCACGGACAGTTTTTTAGGTTTTTTTACTGTTTGTGTGTGTGTGTTACCCCTGCGGACCACGTGGAGTCTGTCTGAATGGCAGAATACAGATACAAGGAACACTAAATTACGTGTAGGAAAGATTAACGTTTAATAGTTGTCCAAAAGCGGTGATCATCAGTCCAAACCACACAAATAGACTGACTGGATTCATTCTGACAACAGACTGCTGATATCGCCTAATTTCTCTCTGGCAGTAAGACAGTTGCGGTGATCAATATCATTAAGGAAAAGCATATTTTTTTCACATCAATAAACATATTTGGAAAAATGTTCCTTTCCAGTTATTAGGGCCCGAGCACCAGGCGGTGCGAGGACCCTATTGAAATTCGTGGATGAAAAACATGCAAGTGACAAAATGGGTTATTTCAACCAGAATTATAATGTAATATTTCCTACTGCAGCATTAAAAATCAGCTTGTGTTGTGTTCAGGTGTGTGATCAGGATGTACGCATGTGTCATGTGATGCGGCCCATCTTCTGCTCTTAGTATGCGACGGTGTGAAGCGAAGAGGTGTCACGTTGTCACATGGGTCAGAGTCTCCCTGCAGGAACCTCCAGCTGGTTTCCTCATGACAGAACCAACTAATCCTGCAGTCACACTGAAGCTTTCCTCGTTTCACTGCAGCTCAGTCAGACATTAAAGTGGAACTTTAAAAAAAAAATAAAAAATTGGTCCAGTTTGCCTCAGTCGACTGCCAACTGCACCTGATCACAGTAGGTCCACTAAAAGTGCTTGTTTGATCCACTGACAGGCTCAGAGTGTTATTCTAAGTGTGTGACAGCATCATGGAAAGGATCCCTACAGAGAGAGACCTGGAGGATCCTTTTGGTTTAACCACAAACAGCTGTTATATCTGATTGAGTCAGCTGTAGAAGAGAAGCACTGATGTTCCAGCAACAGGACGGAGCCGCCGCACGCCACGACGTGCACGGAGGTGCGAGGGCCCTCCAACGCTGCTTGCAGCTTTAATTGTCTTTAAATCTGATGTCTATTCTTATGACAAAATTGGCCTTAAACTAAACTGGGGTATTAAAAACTCTTAAAAAGCCTTAAACTTAACTTGCTGATTCATGTTGGCACCCTGTATACAGAGACATCTGATGATATACAGACGACCTTGTGGTCTAGTTGTTGAAAGACACTTTGGTTCTCACTCCTGCGGTTTCCTGCCACGTCTCTGGATGCTTCTTTAAAGTGAACAACAACTCACCCGTCTTTTTCTCTTGATGGTTCTCCTGCGTCTCAGCCCGCCTCCCTCTGGTGCCTGCATGTCCTCATTTTCCTGTGAATGAAGACAGAGACTTAGCTGCTGGGATACCTGCCTAACAACTGCACAGGATATAGGGGTCGTCTACCTGGCTTGAAACCTTAATTCTTCATATGCATGCCTATTATAGCACTACACATTTGGTTTTTTCAGTTTTCAAAATGTCAAATCTGTGTTGGAGACAGAAAGCAAAACTGCCAAATATAATAACATGCTAATCAAATAATTGAACATATTTATGTATTCAGATATGTATTTATTTAGTCTTCAGTTGCTTCACTGTTAACACTTCTAGATAGAAAATTATTCAAAAAACACATTCCTGATTAGCCCTACTTCACTCTACAACTGCTGTAGGTCTATTTTTCTAACTATAACTGACAATACAACTTAAACGTGTGTTGGTAAATACATTTCATGCTTTTCAGTGCTGATAAAATTGTACCTGATGTTCAGCTGTTTTGGGCGTCCTCCTGAAAATCCCACCAAATCCTCCTTTTTTATCCTGTTAAAGAGATAAAACATTACCCATTCATATACACAAAAAAGGTGAAAATACGATGATACAGATAATCTAAAAAGAATATGAAAAAGATACGAAAAACTCAAACAGAATAATAGTCTACAAGACTTACCTTTGTGGTGGCTTCAAGAAGATTCTCGTTACTAGTCGACCATTTACCAAGACCATCCTTTGAAATTTAAAAGAAAGTTAATTCTTGTTTTATTTTAGTGTTATGAGTTATTATCACTGAAACCTTTGGGTGAGGTTATTGTCCTTAAAGTCTAAAGTCTGAGGGTTAAAAATCCACTTAGATGTTTAAAAGTAAAAACTGCAAATAGTGGAATTTAAAATGTAATTTAAATGTTTGCTGGAGAGAATCCAGAGAAAGAAGACAGCTTGGCTTGGCTTAAATATTGCAAAATTTCACTAGACATTGGTGTGCAGAGGGTTGTGGCTGTAATGTTTCTACCCCTTTGTTGCCCCTCCTCCTTCCTACCAGCTGTGGGTGGTTAAGATTAGGAGCCTGGTGGAAACAGACGAGGCTACACAGCGCTCAGGCTGCATGTGTGCTGAGTCTTTAATGTACTCGAGCTGTTGTTTACCGGAATCAGTCATTTTGACTCCGACTTGTCGTTTGAACGGTTTTAAAATCTAGACTGACTTTTTCCACTTTTTAAGGAAAGCTTGTTTTTTGTTGTTTGGTGGCTGATGTAAGTAAATTACTTTTGAGTTTGTTAATGAATTCCTAATTTGGTTTGACACAGTTGCTTCTTTTTCCTGGGTTAATTTTTATTGTTACTCCACTTACTCTGAACGGAGTCAAATATCCCTTCCTATCCTGTTCCCTATCCCAGAACATCCTTTCTTTAGTAGATATAAACTGGAAGGCTAAAGCTGGAGTCTTGCAGTAGCTAGTGCGTTTGACCGCGCATGTCCCTGCCGGGGACCCGTAGCAGAGAAGAGATCTCAGACTGTCCGCCCTGTACGTCAATCAAGTCGCAAACGCGATTCATTACATACGTTCCTTCATTCATTTTCTAAACCGCTTAGTCCTACTTAGGGATGACAGATGATGGACTAAAATCTATTTTTTTTAATGTCACGCAATCTACCCGCACTGCCTTCGCGATCGACCGGTCGATCGCCATCGACGTATTGGGCACCCCTGTTCTAGAGGATAAAACAAAAGCCTTTGTTTCTCCAGATGGGATGTTTTTGGTCATCAACCTTGGCTTTGTGTTCTGAATGTGCTCAAAAACATTAAACATTTTTGCTGGCAGAAAAATACACATGAAAATACACTACAGCACTGTAGTGTTGGAAGCATGGTCAAACTTTGAGTAGCTCTCACCTCTGTGAGGCTGTCATAGCTGGTGGACAGCTGCTTTGTGAGTGGATCCTGGAGAACAAAAAGGAACCTTAACATTTTGTGGGCAGTAATATTTGTGTTAACTTACAAAACGTTATTTCACAATATGATTAGCTTGCAAATGTAAATCAGGGCTTTTACAGACAACTGAATTACTGGTAGCCATACAAATTACCACAAAAACAAAATAAAACAACATTAAATTAGATTATTTGGTTACCTGAGTGGCAATGGAGCGCGGCGCTGGTTTGGGAGACTTTTTGAAGATCCCTGCCAGACCTCCAGTCTTCTCCTGAAACATGAGAAACGTTCACATAAGAGTTAATAATCAATAATCAACAGCAGAGAGAGACTGTGGTCGTTGGACAGCATCATACCTTTGACGTGGTTGCTTCTAACAGATTTTCACAACTGACAGATAACTTCTTATCGTTGTCTGTGTTTAATTCCTGAACACACACAACAGAAAATAAAACAAATACAAAGAACAGGACAGTGGTGTGATACTCTGCAAACTTTGTGTGAACGGCTCATTACTGCACCTCATCTGTTGTACTCCCCTCTGCTGGTTTATGAGTCTTCTTAAACATGCCACCAAAAATACTTTTCTCCTGAAAAACATTAAACACAGACATAATCTGTACAAGTGAAACTACACCAGGCGACTCTTTAATGTGTTAGAATCAAGAGTAAAATAAAAACAGGTCTAGCATGTTGAAATTTTATAGATTTTTCGGTAAAGGATGAATAAAAAAAAAAACTAAACGAAGTAAGTAATATTATAAAATGTAACATTATTTTAATGTTCTTAAAGAACCAGCAAACATTTATTAATATTTCATAGTGCTGACGATCCAATTTTTGGATGAAAAACACCATTTAAACAACACAGTACCTTAGTGCTGCTGTTTTCAAACAGACTGTCATTACTAAGGAGAATTACTGTCACGTGCCTCCCCAAGGTGCCTTAAACCTGCAGCGAGCGCTGCCCACACTGACCTCGTCAAACAGGTTCTCGACGCTGGCTGATCTTTTGAAGATGCCAGCCAGGCCTCCTTTTTTCTCCTAAAACACAGACATTTGTTATTCATCGAAAATAAAAAAGAAAACATTCAGAAACAAAAGTAAAACTCCACAGTGTATTTATGGCATGTTGAAATTATAATGATGATTAATGGAAACACCTCAGGAAATAAACAAAGGTGTTGGTTAGTTTAATGTCGTTCATTAAACATTTTGCTTGTTTTTATTCATTTGTCTTGTGTGATGCACTTCATATCTATTATTCTTTATTATTCTTATTACGTGCAGATTTAAATAAAGCCAAATGCAGGAGGAACAAAGACAGGACAAACACAAAGATATCATCAGATAACACAATGTGATCCCTGTGATCAGGTTTCAGTTCATGTTGACATGAGGACAGCGGCCACAGTGAGACAGACAAAGAAAGACTGAGGTACCTTTGGGATGGTGGCGTCAGACAGATTCTCACAGCTACCAGATAATCGATTTTCACTGCTCACCACAAGCTCCTGAATTCAAACCACAAAACAGTAGATAAACATTTGCTCCGTCCTCCATAATTTAATTTAATTTTATCAGTTTAATCAAATGACAGCACCTTGTCCACTGCAGCGCCATCTGCTGGTATCTGCGGCTTCTTAAACATGTTGCTGAAAATATTTTTCTCCTGGAAAAAAATTTGGTATCAGAAAAAGCTGTTTCGAGATATTTAAAAGGGATAGTATGGATTTTTTAAAGTGGGGTTGTAGGACATACTTCCATAGGCTGTGTATAACCTAGAGCAGATTCCATTGACAAAAACAGTAATTTTACCTTTTAAACGACACTGATTAAGGTCTATCACTACCTTGATCAGTTAGTTTGTTTGTGTTACTCTGCATCATCACTGTAATACACTGATGAGTGATAAGTACCTCATACAACCCCACTTCAAAAAAATTCAAACTCTTCGTTTAAGTTTTTGTTGTGCTACACTGCTCACCTTAGCGTTATTATTCTCAGACAAGTCGTCGTTGCTGGCCAACAGCTCTTTCTGAGCTTCTCTGTCCTGAAACAGAAAACTGATGTTATATAAAACAGGTGAAATTGTATAGAGGCACAGAAACAGTGCACATCCAGAAAACACTCACTCACCGGTGAGTCTGTCCTTTCTCCAGACGCTTTAGTCTTTTTGAGGAGTCCGCTGAACAACCCTTTCTCCTGATGGACACAAGAAACAGAATAGAAAAGCATTTGGGGATTAAAAAATATTTATCAAACTGCTGTTTTTTGTTGAAAAGCCATTTATCATCTTGGATTTTGACTCACTGACCGGTTTGTTCTCAGATAAACTCTCGTTACTGGATGAAAGCTTGTTGTCGGGAGACTGGACCTGTAAAATGCGATTAGGTGGTAACAAGTCAATATTAGCTGGGAATATTAAAATAAAGTTGATAAATGTTTCTAGTAATGTGAGTGATATTTCTATTTTACAATGGAACAAATGATAAATAATAAAATATTAATGTGGGTAAGTTTTCAATTTATAAACACAATGTAATAGACTATCATGGGATATACTGAATTTGATTTAGATTTTCAACTGACCACTTTATTCATAATTTTCCTCTGGATTTGCATAGAAATCTGGAAACAAGCTTCTGATGTCTTGCTACAAACCGATAATGAGGATTTACAGTTTAAATGTTATCATAAAGGACTTCTAAGCATCGCTCAAATGCTGAGAATAAAAATACATTTTACTCTACCAGGCAGCCCCTCATCTTATTTTGACTGACTTGCAGTGCCTCCCAGCAACACCACGTGTATTATTTGTTTATTTGTTAATGGGATATATGGGACTTGTCTGTTGATAAAAAGAATGACATGATATCACAAAGTGTGACTTATATAAATAGAAGTTACAACTTATACTTCATCTGAACATGGTACTTTTGTACTTGATGTATCTGAGCTTAATATTTATGAGATTACTTTTATTTTTTACTTTTTAGTCCATCTTGTAATTGTTATCAGTGACATTATGCTACTGTAATATTTTGTTTTGTTTCATTATTTATTTATTCATTCATTTTTTTGTTGGGAAGGGGCGGAGAGAGGGCACAATCATTTCCATTTGCATTGTATTTGTATGTTTCTCTATTCCTTACGTTCCTTCAACTTAAATATTATTTTTTAAAAAAAAGGTAGAAATACAAGGGTAAAGAGTTATATTTCATAGAAACAGATCGATAATTATATTTTTACCTCCTCGTGTTGAGCAGCTTCTGCTTGTTTGGGAGCCTTCTTGAACATTCCACTAAATATTCCTCCTTTTTCCTACAACATGCACATTCAGGAGATGAGGGCTCTCTCTTTAAGTTATTCAGGAATGTTTCTAAATGTAAATGCATTAAAAAAAAACCCAACCTTGGTGCTGTTCTCATACAGAGCTTCTCTGCTGCCTGAGAGCTTGTCGTCTTCTGACTGCCTCTCCTGAGAAAAGATAAAAACACTCAGAACTACACAGGCTACAGACGAGGTGGTAGGAATGACGCTGAATCTCTATTAGCTGATAATCAAGCAGCAACCTAGATCATCTATTTACAGCTTGTAAGTGTTGGAAAAGGCACAGCAGAGTAGTGATGCCCGGATTGGCCTTGACAAGATCCAAATCCACATGCATGCATAAATCATCCACCTGCCACCCACCCAAATCTATTGTTTAGTCTGATTTATTGAGAAAAGGGACATTTCCAACACTATTGGTCCCTGTAGGCTATATTGCCTTTTAAATTATGTGGAGCAGCATGAGCTTTTCATTTAATTTCTTTGTTGTGAGTTATATTGATGCATTTACTTTTAAGATTACACAAAATGCTTTCAGTAATTGTCATGTCCAATATTGTGAAACACTAAAGCAGTAAAACTAGAAACTCTTGTAAAAGACTTGACAGGACAGACAAAAATCTCAGGAGAAGCAGAATCATGAATCTTGTCGGCATGTCTGGAGATTTAAATAATCCTTGACACTGCTGTGCTTCGAGCTTAAATGTGCACAAATCTCTCTTAATGGAGAGACACACATATCGTTTCTGCTGTGATCACTGATGATAATTTCCCCATTAATGATGTATTATTTCACCCATCCACACCCCATCCGCTGTCAAGCAGAATGTTAATATTTCTGATTTTGTGGCATAAGTAGCATCTGTTCTTTTGTGTTTTCTATCTTTCCATCAGAGATTTCCATCACAAGGAGTATAATATATCTCATAATCATCTCCAAATACAAACAACGCACCATATTATTGAGTGAGAGGGAGGGGAAAGAGATTTACATTCTCTAAAAATAACTTTAAGCTGAAATACATACAAAACATTACAGCCTGCTGGGTCTAACGTCATGTGTCATTTTGTGTGCCAAAATTCAAATGGAGAGAAAACGACACCCCACAAACCAGCGTTGTGACAGCTGGAAACCACATTTGTGTTTGAGAAGCTGTACCTCTCCAGGTGTTTTGGGAGTCTTTTTGAGGAGTCCACTGAACAAACTGCCCTGCTCCTACAGAGAAACAGAAAAAAAATGTTCAAGCAAACTGACGACTTGTTTCCTTTAATTTCAGAATTAGGAAGGTTCCACCTATGAAGATGTAGATATTTCAGCTCATGCTTGTTTTGTTATGTTAGTCATGGTGACTCATGTAGTTTCAGTGGGGAGGAACTGTCACATCTATCATGAAGGCTCACCTTGTTCAGGCTGTCAGTGCTGGCAGAGAGCTCGCGGCTGTGTAACATCTCTGCTCCCTGAACATGACAAAAATGTTACTCAACCTGTGCAAGAAGGCTGAACATGAACACTGGCACTGAAACCAGTCACTGAAACACAGCAGGTTAACCCTTCAGAGTCTGGGGTAAAACGGCGTTTTTTACTACATTTCATTTTACCTTTGTGTTTCCCATTAAAACTGCTTAGCTTGCCTTTCTTTGTGTCTTTCTTTTCAGCACAACCTCACCTATGTGATTCTACAAGTATTTATTTATTTTGACATAATATATGGACACACTGTATGTAAAAGTGCAAAAGAAACACAAAATCCGAGTAGGAACTAGTTGGATCTTTGGAGGAGTGGGGGTCTGCGCGGACACCTCCTCTCTTTCGTCTTCACGCGCAGCATCCACTTCATCCTCTGAAAGGAGTCTTCCTCAGAATCAGAACGTTCTTCCCCAGATTCAGCATCTTCTAACTCGTAGAAGAGCTGTAGTGCGCGACTTCGGCTCTTCATAAATTTAGTCTTAATAGGCCGATTGACAAAATTCAAACACTTGTAAAAAGTTTGAAGTGTCCGCTTTCCAACAGTCTTTGAATTGAGCACCTGCGTGCTTGTGTCACAGCTTTACGTTTTCAAACGTGCGACATGTGACTTTGACGCCGTGTGGCGGTCCTAGACTCCGAAGGGTTAAAGAAAGGAGTAAGAGGAATGTGTGTACATGTGCTGCATAATGTGATTACTCTACAATCTGCATTTACAAGCAGCTGGTCGGTTATTTAGATTTCCCAACAAAACACCTAACATATATTTTCATTAAAATCTATCAAATGGTGCATTAAAAAAACCTATTTAGGGAATTTCTTTGTAGAACATTTGGAGAGAAGACCCACTGTTGCAAGAAAGCAAACAGATTTATTTGGGACTATTTTCAACAGATTTATACAGTAAAGAAATGATGAAGTCCTTGACTGGATGATGGACAGATAGAAGCTACACGAACAAACCACACACCACAGAAAAACAAAAAGAAATAAATGCCAAACACAAGCACTAACATTGGAGTAAAAAAGTATGCTATTATCTAAGTTGAAGATAAAAGTGAAAAGGTCCTGTATTATGCAAAATGCATTTTTTAATGGGGCATTTAAATAGATGTACTTCAGAGTCCAGTAAGACTTCAGCAGCCTTAGCGTCCACTGATGTCTATACTAAGACAAAGTGACAAAGATTCAAGGCATGAAAAGTGACATTAGGTGTGTAAATGTTTTACCTCTTCCAGTCGTGGGGCTTCTGAAAGTTTGGGAGATTTCTTGAACATGCCACTGAAAATACTTCCTTTCTCCAGCTACATAAAAAAACAACTCACAGTCAGAACCTCTTCTTTGTGTGTTTGAGGTAATGGTTGATTTGTGAGAATGCTTTGTGCCCACTAAAAGTTCTCAATGAATTTGCAAGATGGGGTAAAAAAAGGGGCAAGAGAAGGGGCAGGATTATGTTACTTTTTTTTTTCTTTGCTGAAGGCATTATGATTGTCTTGGGAGCCTCTAGGGTGGGTCTTTAGCTTTTTTCCTGACCCAGATCTATATTCTATTTCATTTTTTCCATCAAAGCTTATTTACATCACAGATTGGGCTCAACTTGCACTTTTCAAAATAAATATAAGATTCAGCCCCTTCTTCATCCCAGTAATTGCGGGTTCCTTACTTTAGTGGTGTTGTTCTCAGGCAGAGTGTCATTACTGTCTGATGGGTCCAACTGCAGTGACTGTTTATCCTGAAACAAAGATGAAATAAATGAAAACCTCTGCCAGATTCACACAGTTCATCACAAGTTTCATTCTATTTGGTGGAGCAGGTATGGTTTTTCAAAGGTTCAAGAACATTGTACAGCATGTGGGCTAAAGCTGGATCAACACGTTACTCAGCAGCTAACTAATGTTATATTACAGTATATCCAGTGTTAAATGATATGCTGTAATACCCAGGAAGAAGAAGTGTAAAACAGACCACAACAAAGCACTTATTCAAACTCTCTTCCTCCGGTTAAAAATGACAGGAACAAAATAATGATTGTGTTAAAATGTTATGAATCTTTTTATTCAGGCCTGCATTAACAATAAACTGTGATACATTGAGTTTCTAGTCGAGGAACAAAGCTTCAGTGCTTCAAATGAGGAGTTGGGTTGTGTCTCAATCACTCAATTCAATCATTCAATATTCACTTCACATTATATGGAGACTTCTGTGTAGAGTACTAACAGTTTGTCGCATGGCAAAATCTAAGGAAAAAAAACCCAATTTTGGACATGATACACATTAAGTGACCAGACAGGGTTTCAGTCTGTTGTTAAAAAAATGATGCTGAGAGACAAACTAGGAAACAGATCTGTTGACTTTTAATTTTGTTAGTCACTTGGCCACTTTCTTTCCTCCTCAGAATAAAGTTTACTCTCTGATATTTGATCCTCTATGTTCACCTGAATTCACTTTTTCTTATAGGCTAAAAACATAGATGTCTGAAAGTCTGTGACAGGCTGCCGCACATTTTCAGCTATGATTAGAGCGTCCAAAGTATGTGTAAAAAAGTTCTCACCTGCTCAGGTATTCCCTCTGCAGGAATCTTTGGAGACTTTCGGAGGATCCCGCTGAAAAACCCTCCTTTCTCCTGGTGACATCAGACAAATGAATTCACACAATGAGAGACTATCACATAATGATAATGATTGTGATGCAGTTAAATCCTTGACAGGTGAAAACTTCTGATCTCACCTTTGAGTTTTCAGACAGATTGTCATTACTGCCTGACAGACTACCTTGTAGAGAGTGTTGGTCCTAAAACACAAAGTAAACTAGCTCAGTATCATCATCAGCCCACTGGATTAAACTTATCATATGACCTGTATGGTGTTGTTTGCATAGTTACATAATGAATTAAGCTACTCCTGTTGTAACACATAAATCTGTCATGTTTTAGTGGCTACATCACCTCGTCAGTTTGAGCAGCTTCTGTTGGTTTCGGAGACTTCCTGAACATCCCGCTGAATATCCCTCCTTTCTCCTGAAAGAGGCACAAGAATAGCAGGCACATGCTCAGTTATGGAAGGTGTGTTTTGGTGAAGGTTAGGTCAGTGAGGGGCCCAATTGCAGGATAATCTACTAGTCTGTGTGTACACTGTAATTAAAGATGTTAGACTTAATCTGTGCTATCACAGCAGCAGGTTCTATGACACAAAGCTGCTCACCTTGTTTTTTTCAGACAGACTGTCAGTGCTGGCAGACAGCTCGCTAGAAGCACTCAGATTCTCCTGAAACACCAACATGATATAATTTTAAAAACTCACACAAAAAGAGAGACACATTAACTTTTAACTTTTTTGGATTTTCAAGCCATTTTTGTCACTCACCTGTGCAGGTGTCTCATCTGTTGTTTTATGGGGTTTTTTAAGGATGCCAGAGAAGAAGCCTCCCTTTTCCTGTAAAGAAATGTGCGGTGCAACATGTAATGATGAACACTTTTCTTTTTTTAAATTATATGTTTGTGATAATACGAATACGGAAACACAAAACAGATTCCCGGCCAACTTTAAGGACGGTGCACAAAACATCTCAGAAGTGGATGCATCTGTTCACAGTCCACTAAAAATGTGGCTGAATTTTTAAGTACAACATCTGTACGGTGAGATTAAGCTTCACAAGTGCAGGATAGAAAAAAAATTGACTTGAAGCAGGTTGGAGATCCTTTGATGATGTGATTAAGCACTGATTGATGTTACTGCTATGTGAGACAGGCGACTAATAGTCATTAAAAACATTTTACATGTGGATCGGTCATTAGATTGAAGTACACCTTCTAAAGCTACTAAAACAAGACGCACGTGAGATCGTTCAGAACTTTTCTCTTCTGCTCCTTCTGTATCTTCAGGATCGCTGTCTGCTTTCCTGACCTGGTAAGGAAGAAAACAACTCGTAAGAGGCAACATGAGACACAAAGTGAACATTTATGATCAGAAAATGAGAAGAGGCGTTGACGTTACCGCCACTGAAGGAGACGGCATCGTCTCTTTGGGAGTTTTACGGAACATTCCAGAAAACAGAGATCCTATGTCCTGAACGAAAGGTGGAGAAAAAAATAAAATGTGAACATCTAATGACAAGCTTCCTTTAAGTTAGCTGGCATTTGAAGTCTACACAAAAGTCTACTAAAAACACAGAATAATGTTTCAATGTAGAGTTTTTCTTTGTTCATTAAAAAGAAAAGAAAAGTGTGCTTGCTGGTTTTCATTTGACAGCTTTTAAAGTAATCTTATTTTGCAAAGAATACATTTACTTTTTGAATATTCCGTTTTCAATCACTTATTTAGCACACAGCAGTGATTGAATCATGATGTTGTTTGGAAAAGGCAGACCTGGTTTGTTAACATGAGCAGAGGCAGTCAGGAGTTATTGTTGTTAATCTCTTACCTGTTTGGACTCTGGATTCTTTTCCCGCTTGTTTTTTTCTGCAGATTGTTCCTTTTCTGAGTCTGCGTCCTCTGTTCTGGGGTCGGGACTCGGCTCTCTGCTGGCCTTAGAGGAGAGTCAACAGCCTTCAGCACAATATGATCATCCTGAATTCTTTCTTTTTTTAATTGATCCAACCAGACAGGAGAAGAAAGAACCCAGGCTGGACACAACCCAGAGATGCTCAGCATCTAAACCCCAAAACCAAGAAGGTCCCTGATAGTCAGACTAGCTATTTGGGATTTAGATTTTTCCCTTAAAAAAATGTGAAAAACATACAAAGCAGTAAGAAAGTTGAGTCTGACAAATTACAGTGCAGAATGAATTAAATGAATGAAAGTTGAGTCAAGTTTGGGGGCAACCAGTGCAGCCACAGACTTCTTTACTTTAATGGAACAATCAGAAAAAAAATAAAAATAAATCAAAATATGTATCATAATAAAGGATTCATCCAGGAGACATCTTTTTACCACAGACAGACAGCATGTTTTAATCATAGACTGTATATAAGAAGTGGATGTAGCCACTGTGAGGTCACCCATTGGTTTGTTTGGTTTTAACGGTGTCATCATCTTGGTCTTTTGGAGCCAGAAGTGATGAAGGTCGCCCCTGATTGGTTATATACAAGGTAGTCTTGTCCTACAGCATACCCTGCTTTATGGTCTATTTTACTCTAAATGGGACCATAGCTTACTAAACAAAACTGTACTGCATTGCAACCTGCAGACTTGCCCCGTTGGCCATCAGAAAAAAAACAGATGTTTAAAACATTTCCGCATATGCGTCCCTTTTCAGACCCGGAAGCTACATCCATTTCTTTCATGCAGTCGATGGTTTTAATGCTGTTACCACCACCATTGACACCACCACCACCACCACCACACAAGCAGTAATACTTCGATGTAAAACGTCACTAGAAGACAGTGTGAAATAAAATAAACCCTGCAGCCAACACAGGCGGAAAACACCCAATCAGACGGTGTTTCATACCTTTGGTGACGACTTGAAATGTAACCCTTTCCTAACTCCCTTGAGAGCAGCCTGTCAATCATAGTCACGTATCACAAGCAAGCTGATAACATCAACAGTGAAACACACACAAATATTTACTTATGTTACTTATGAGGACAATACAGTCTTATGTTCATTTCCTGGAGACTTCCCCTGACCCTCTAACCCTAACCTTAACTGCTGACCTAAAAATCAGGTGTTTCCCAGCTTTTGGCCCCAACTGGACAAGCCGTCCCCAGTTAACTGGTCTATAGTCTGACATGTATCCCTGAGAGGAGCCAGAACACACACACACACACTCTAACACACCGGTTTGCTGCCAGGAGCCTGTTTGGCTGGGATATCATCAGCTTTTTCCTCATTGTCACAGTCGTCAGTCAAGTAACTCTGAGGAGGACAAAAAAAAAACATCAGACAAATGCTCATCAACTGCTGGCATACTGCCGTGCTGAGGACATTTTATATTTTTATATATAATCATATTTATCCCATTGTACATGTGTGTTCTTGTATTTGATAAATATAAAAGTTTTATCTGATGGCAATGCGTATTCTCTGAACAATTAACAACATCCAGTGACTCATGAGCAGCAGCTTATACATGCTGACACACACCTACTGTAGGTCTAAACACACACTAAACGTGCCATGCGTGTACACACCCACCCACCCACACACACACACACTCTCACCTGCTGACATAACTGTCAGCTGTTTATTAGAGCTGCAATAATTAATAGATTTTCATCTATGAAATTAATCAGCAACTATTTTGACAATTGATTTGAGTAATTTAAGAAATAAGCCTAAATCCAACTAAGCCTTTATGAATGAATGAATGAATATTCTTTATTTACACGGTACTTCTAAGAGCAGAGCCATCTCTAAGACGCAACGCACGCACTAAAGAAGGCACTGTTGTCAAAGTAACAGGTCTGTGTCACATGAGGACAATGTAGGCTTTGCCTCACTGTTACACTGATATTTCACAGTTCAAATTGTCCTATGATGCTTTTGTATTATTTACCATTGATCAAATATGCATACTGACGTCAGATGATATCATGCCCTGCATGATAATAATAATCATATAATGATATTTGAAGGATTGTGTGTCCACTTTGGAAATGACAGAGCAGAGAGGAGCTGCAGAAGCATTGCTTACAGTGAACGAAGGCGTTTTCTCTTTTTGGCTCCGCTGAAACATTCCAGACAGTCTTGTCTGAGAGCCCAACAACACAGCAAGTGTCAATATAGATTGTATAGGGATATATACTGTTTATAAATCCGGTTTGTAAAACAGGTCAACTACCTGTCTGAAGTCTGCTTCATCTTTGGGAACTTCAGCAACTTCTCTGGAGCTCTGATGAGGTAGAGGAAGGACATTGACTCTTATTTGACTCTGTAAGCAAGAGGGAAGACGACAGCTGGCTGTGTGTGTGTGTGTGTGTGTGTGTGTGTGTGTGTGTGTGTGTGTGTGTACCTGTGTGTCCTCAGCCTGTGCCAACCTGCGTTGGCTGTATCTGGTTGTAACGTTCAGTTCCTACACATACACACAGACAGACAAAAAGTCCAGGGAGGAACAATAACAAAAGATATTCTGAACGGCAATATGAAACCTTGTGTAGCTCTGGGCGATTCTTTACTGTAAACTGTTCTCACACTGGACATGAAACGAACCCACATGTGCACACAACATTCAATTATCCATTCCATGCACAGCTTCAAACATGTGAAACATTTCATGTCCAGAGGTTGAATTCTGCACCGAGTGATATTTTATATTGTCATATTTGGGTGTATTGTACCTTTTCTGTGGGTCTGGTTGGAACCACAGGAGTTCCAAACAGTTTCTCTTTTGTCTCTTGTATCAAGTTCCCATTAGCCTGACACACATGGAGAAAGGTGATAAAACACCTGAATGGTATCAGACTATTTGGACAATAATGATAGATTAAAATAAGAGCGAATCTGTTGCATGAGACGTGAGGCTACAAAACAAGACTGATAAGCCTGTGGTCTTGACACAGTGTAATACTCGGTGTGATGTCAGCCGAGACTCTGTGGGTTATGACGTGCAACAAAGGTCCCTGGCTGGAATTAAAATAGCTCTTTCATAGAAGCATCTTATATGTCTCAAACATGAGGCCAACACATGCCCAGCTATTTTGGTTTTTAAATTTTAAAATGTCTGGCTGTCGTTCTTTCTTTCTCACTGGCTCAACCTGAAGAGTGTCACATCTTCAATCATCCTGAAGGGGTTTGTTTTGCAATAATGGCCGTTGCTCAATGTAAGATATCCCGCTTACTGTATGGCTTTGTACTTAAGAAATCAACAATCTGCCACAATATACTGAATTAGAAACGATTTCATTGACTCAAAATCTATTTATTGCTCCCGCTATCAAAACAGCATCCATATCAACGGTCTGCTATACAGAAAAACAGACACGTAATAGAACATAACTAATGGCAACTAAAAGAAAAACATTGACATAAACAGTAAATACCTCGTTGTTTGCTCTTTTCATCCGGTATTGTGTCTGACTCAGTTCCTGCAGAGAAAACACAAAAATCTTTCAGATTCAGATTAATGATGTAAAATATAATATTTTGATGTATATTTTCAGAACTTTATCCATTCCTGGACGTAAACTTACAAGCTAACCTGCAGAGAAAGAATATAAAGTAGTTAAAATGACCTATACCAGCACCTATGTTAACATGATGAACACATTAATGCATCAATTCTTGTGATCCAGTAATATAATGTATAGGGTGCATAATGAGTACTTTTCATTTTGGTAATTTAAGTATTTTTTGATGTCTGCACTTCTGTACTTTTACTTAACTAAACATTTGAATACACAGCTTTTACTTGAAACAGAGTATTTCTACTTTTAATTACATAAAAGATCTGAGTGCTTCTATCACTGCTAATAACAGACGCCAGCTTGTATCAATATTCTGTATATGTAAAAATGACCAAACTATGTGGATTTGATGGATTATCCTCCAGTTTTTCTCCTCCAGGTCAATCATCAGGGTATAGTTTAATGTTCTGTACACATAAATAAACAATGAATAAAGTTCATGGTGGACTCACAGCGTCTGTGGGTCGTTGCGGCACCAGAGGAGTTGGTTTGTCCAGTTTCTCTGGGATATTTCTTTTTATCTGTAAAGACAGTTTACTCAAGTATGCAGCTTTGCTTTGACATCATGAAGTCATACTTAAAAAACACCTGCCGATGTCACGGCTCCCACATTTCACCAAACACATCATTAACTCCGCAAACCAAAGGTTTGAGTTCATTACCTCTGCAGGTTTTGGGGGAGGCTTCGGCTGTGAAAAGAGAGCATGTGACATTATGAGACTGTCTGGTCATGTGTGCGTGCATCTGTCTGTCTGCATCTAATCTCTCAAGCTACTGAACCAATCAGCCTGATGCTTTTTAGTGCACATGAATGCCTCCGTGCTGAAAAACCTCTCAAGGTTGCAGGGATTCACAATTTTTGAGAAACCTATTTTATTGACTATTTTATATCGTCTTAGACTGAAGCAGTTTTTGACGACTTGTGGCCTCTACCAGTCGGTTAAGAGGACTGAGGAGCCAGTAGTCAGACATAACTGAGCAAAAGGCATTCGGCTCAGCTAACAACAAACCTTACCAAGTCTGTTGCAGGCCATATTTTGGCCTTGACTAAAGGCACATACGATAGGAGAAAGATAAATCCCTGTTTCTGTCATCTGTGCCACCATCGTGACTGTAAAGGAGCTGTTGTTAACAGCTGTTGTGTTGAAGGTAGTGTTTTCCTGTAGCGGTTAGTTTAGGTTTAGGTTTGGCGTAACACATCACTGAAGGTCGGATGGTTCTATCTGAGGTTTCTTCCCGTTTAAGGGGAGTTTTTCCTCGCCATTTTCGCCTGATGTGGGGATTCTTGAATCCTTAATTTTGAATTCTTGAATAGTTGGGTCTATTTTAATTGAAGAGTTTGGTCTTGTGTCTTGAAATTACATTTGTTACGAATCGGCGCTGTATAAATAAAGATTGATTGATTGATTGATTGAATATTTGCACTCTGCCGAGTACAGTTTTGTAGTTCTATACTGCACAAGAGTGTTTTCCACCCATGGTCCTGGGGGCCCACTGCCCTACATATTATTTACATGATCAGCTGCACAAGCCTGACAGTGAGCGATTGATTTGATTCAGATGTGTTTGAGCAGGGAAACATCTAAAACATGCAGACCAGTGGATAAAGGAAACACAGCTGTAAAGAATCAGTGCTGAGGAGTAGTCAGAGCGTGGTGTGCATTAGATTAGGGTTTTAATGCGGACTGTAAAAGTTCTCACCGGCTTTGGTTTCTTTTTTACTTCTGGCTTTAACATACACGCCTCCATCCTGCCTGTAAGAGTGACAAAAAGATGGTGGTTTGTGATCGGAGCATCTCCATTTTGAATGGCTGTTTGAATGTAAACTAGATCAGACGGAAGTAAGAGACAAACTTCCACTAGCTCTTCACAGCATACCTGTTGACATGCAAGAACAGGAAAAGGTGTACTCAACACAACAATGATAACATCTACCTTTAATTACAACTTGCAAAGCTCGCAGGTCTTGAACATCTTCATGAACCAACCAATATGACGTGAACACAGCATAAAATCAGCGAGCTTTCTTTCCACAGATTCACCACAGATTCAAAAGTTAATGCTACAGTGATATTATATCATGAAAGTAGGGCATTTAAGTAGAAGCATGCAATGGTCATTTCTTCATCTTAAACAATTTATTGAAAGAAAATCTAACAACAGTGGTGGGTATACCACAACAAAAAATTTCAGTGTCTCAATAAATTGGGATGTGGCCAAAGGACGTCCACTCCTCTCCTTTCTGTGACTCTTCCAGTCTCTGTATCACTGTTCCAACCTCCTGATGACACTCTGTGACCCTCTAAGCTCAGTGAACACCTCCGTCTGAGGACTTCCTGTTTGAAGCCTCCAGTGTTGAGGTGCTGCTGATCAACTGTTAGGTGTCGTCTTGGTCTCATGATGTCAGAATGTGAACAGCACGATGAGGAGGACTGTTTAAATACCAATTCTAACTGAAGCAGGAAATGTATTGGTGGATTCATGGATCAAACCTGTTGTGAATGTTGCTGTTAAGCTTCTTGTTAGAGAACAGCAACTTGTGCAAAAAGTACTGAAACACTGAACAGTTGGACATGTGCACTCAAAGGTTTAGAGAAGGTCACATTAAGTTCACCTGGAAAGGTTAGAATGCATTTTAGGTTCATCCTGAAATTTCACCTGAAAGCTGAATATCCCTAACTTTATGTGAGTAGTGTATGTACTCTTTTCTGTCAATTTCACCATTTTACAGGTAGAGAGAACATGCTTACTTTTACCCTTTGTTAGTCAGAAAAAACTACTTCAGTAGGTCTGAGTCACTCAATTTATCTCAATGTTTTGTGGGTAATTTGTGGCCCTCTTTTTATTGTCTCTTTACTCTGACTCAAGTGAGCAAAGTATTAAAAACTAAAAACACCACTTATCAGTGGTGGAAGAAGCATTCAGATCCTTAACTTCATTAAAAGAAGAAACACCACTACAGATTTAACTAAACTGAACTTATTTTGTTAGTTTAATAATTAGAAAATTATTTTAGTCTTCTGTCACAGTAAAATGAATATTTGGCATTTGAACTACTGTAGATATAAGAAATACTCATTTTGGATTTCACAATTTGTTTTTGCTCAATTTTCAGTATTTTGACTGCTTTTATTGACATTAAATGATCATTTAACCCAGAAAATAACTTTAAACTTTATAGCCATTTTAACATAGCTGATAGTACTTTGGGTTGCTACTTACAGTCCTAAATACTACAAACAAATACAGTAAAAGTACTGCATTCAAAAGTACTCCTGTATCAGCAGGATAATCCACTTTGCATCATTACTTTAGATTAGATTCCTTTATTGTCATTGTAAATAAATACAACGAAATTTAAAGCACATAAACCCATAAAAAGTATAAAAGATATAAAATCAATAAATACTAAGTTTAGTTTACTTGCAAAATCCTAACCTGTGCAGTAACTATTACCACCACAGTGAAAAGTTATGAATGATAATGAGGCACAGAAACAAATACAACTCTTGAGTACAACAATAGCTTGTGTACTATTTATCCAAGCTAACATAGCCTTTAATTCTTTTACAACTAGAAAAGTCTACTAATTAAAATAGCGTTAGATATTACTACAGGAGGAAATACATGTTACAGTCCCAGTGGTCACTTTCTGTGTGAACCATTTGGAGAACTACCACACTAAAACACACACATTTCCTAAAACTGAAATCAGCTCTGAGTTTCTGAAAATTAGCATAAAGCTACAAGCTGAAAACTATTAGCTGACAAGAGCTAGCAAACAGTTTGTAGTGCAACAGTCATCCAAACGGACATTAAAGCATCAAATACAAACGTTTACAACCGTAAAACTGAACCACGGTGACAGACTTTCACCTACCGAGAAGATTTGAAGGTGATTCAGAGAAACTTCAGCTCCACTTTGAGTCAAAAATCACCAAAAGAAAAGGTTAAAGTGACGGCGCTCACTGTCACCACATTCCCAGGACATTTTAAAACTTCACCACACCCGCAGCCTCAACAACATCTGCACCCGTGAGGCGTTCAGGAGCACCAACGAAGCTCCCAAATCTCAGCAGTCTCCAAAGTCTCATCAGCCTCAAGAGATTTGCTGTATTTATTTATTTATTTATTTATTTTGGGGGGGTCATACACGCTATTTATTTACCTCACAGTGAAATATAAAAATAAATAAAAATGGCTTCTAATTATATCATAGTACAGGACTGCACGATCATGCATTGCCACGTTATTTTCATTTAGAATCTGTATTATGTACACTGAGCACCTTTGACACACATTCATTTTTAGGTAAATTAAGCTATATTTTATTTTATTGTTTGGTGAGATTATAGATGCATGTATTTGCATGCAGCTTTTGTTAAGACAGCATAAAAATGGTTTTCAGTATTTTAAATAAATGTACATATATCAGTTTTTTACAAGAGGTTTTAGAAATTGTATATATATTCAGCATAATAATAATAATAATAATAATGATTAATAATAATTCACCATCTTAGTTTCAGTAGCAAATAACAGGTATCATATTGGCGCTGGTATTAAAATATTTTTTATATTTAGTGTCAACGTCCTGTTTAATCTAAGAATATATCAAAGTACACAACCATTTTCAATGTAACTTTGAAGACAAAGCAAATGCAAGACAGTCATGAAATGTAAAGACACATAAATGCAGACTAAAGCAGTGCATTATTATCTATGTAGCCTAAATAAATTGTAAAACAATAATATTCACATCTGATTCAGCATCAGCTGTTAAAGCAGCTCCCGTCCTATCCATCATTGACTACTCATGTAATCTCTACCTGCCCACCTCTTGATGTTTCTCAAGAGTATTAACCTCCACCGTGGGTAATATAAGTATTTCTGACACCACCCAATGGCAACATCATGTACAGGTAGAACAAAGCATCGTAAACAAACCCAAACACACCCTGAAAGCTTCACAGTGGAGTCACCTCTTACATAATAAACAGACCTCCTTTACACATAAAACAACTCAGTCAACAATTCTCCACATTGTAAATGTCCGAAACATGAAAGGCAGCATCAGGGCTCAAACATCTCACCTGGCAGTTAGAAGGGAGATCTGAGGGCTTTGTCTCCTTCCTGACTCTGTGGACTCACCTGGGAGCGGGGCGTAGCCTGCTGCAGGTCTACCTGTGTCTGTGGGAGTGGCAGAAACAAGTTTTCACCACTGGTGTCAGTCTGACTCATCAGTTTCAGGAGAATATAAACCCAACAGTGATGGAAGTTGTTCCAAAAATAGAGAAGAAAAGTGCATTAATCATCTTGGGATGAGTCTGAAGTCACTCCCCTTGTGTTGTTTTTTCTGTTATTACTAACTACAGCTACCAAGCATACGATTTTCTGATATTAATCTGTATTTCATTGTCAATTTTATTAATTGTTAAATCATTATCTATCAAAATGTTGATCCGAATATAATACAGACATCTTCACATCTTATCCTTATTTATTCATTTGTAATTAAAAACAGTGAAATACACGCATTTTTTTTTCTTAATGGACTTTTCAATAAATAAATAAATTCATTGTGTTTAAATGTTTTTATGAATTCATTTTTCATTTACTGCCGCTGTAACACAAAACAGGTGAGTTACTGCACAGGTTTTGTGTGTTGTTGGCTGAATGCTATTCTTTTTGGGGGCAAAAAAAAGAGCAAACTCCTGAATGTTGTCACAAAATATTAACTGTAAATTGAAGCCTTGTCTCAGTAACTGCATTTATACAAGATTAAACTACTAAAAGAATTCTGTATCATGCCAAAAATGTTAAGTATGACTGAATTACAGAGACATTCCCAGCTACATTCATTGTGGAAACCTCTGACGAAAAGTGAACTGGGCTGAAGGACGCTGAGTTTATCTTGGCGATTAACTGAGTAAATACCAATTCAGGAAGTGCACAGTAGTCGGCAGAGAGTTTGCTTGCTTGAATATTGACTTAACAAAAGACACAGATTGACAGAAAATGTTTTTTCTGACCTTTAATTATCAATTTTACATTTACATTTATTCCACATGGAGATCTACAATATATTGCACATAAAAAGGCATCACTGAATGAACGCCTCCACCCAGAGCAAGGCTGAAAAATAAATATAAGGTTCATTAAACAGACCGCAGAGCTAACATCATCAGAGCTTACAGAACAGACTGCATATTGACGTTGAAATAACAGTCTTGAAATTATTAATTAGTATTATAAAATAAAGGGAAATGGCAAACAGTTCTTTTGACATAGTCCTGCCCGGTTTTTGCAGTTGTCTAATACAGGACCATTTTTAAAGCTGAAAACCATTAGAGCATCTAATAAGACCAGAGACATTACTTCTACACGTTCACCTAGACAGTTTTTTATGTCTTATGTCTTGTGTTAGGCTAGCAGAACCACATATCATTCCCACTCATCATCAACTGAATAAATACGAACCGCGTAAATAAAACACATCACTTGATCCTTGATATGATTTCCTGTTAAGACTGAGCAGCTGGTGCGACCCCAACCCCTGGTTCTTTCTCCCCATAATTTAGTCATTTCATTGGCTTTTTTGTAAAAAATAATCTAAAACAAAGACTCTTACAATTGTTCATCAAAATGAGACGAGCATCATCGACACGACTTGTACAACTCTAAAACATCCCACATCAGCTCTGACACCTGGCAGGATGTGGGGAAACTAATGCTACGCCGCACGATGCTGCATTTCTATGGCATAATAAATAATAAAAGGCACGAGTCCCCAACAGTCTACACAAGCTCTACACCTGGTCAGTAAACGTCCCTGTGCTTCAATATAAACCAGCGAACTTTCATTCAACTCTAAGCAACATTTTACTGTCAATAAAATACTTTAAAGCTATTTCTTTAATTAATCTAAAACTGTTCTATCCAAATACACAAGTTAGTTAAATCTGAATCCCATTTTCTTAAAGACAACATGGTAGTTTCACATGAGAAGCAGATATGATACTTTGTCTACCGCAGACACTCACTTCCTCCCAGTAGTGTAAATGCCGTTCCAGAAGTTTTAGAAACTAGTGTATTTCATCGAGAGTGAAGGCTCCTCTTTGGACATTTAAAACAGCCCTGATTGTACTTTTCCATTTTAAGAAATCAGCACCGAGCACCTCAGAGATGCTAACAACGCAACAGTGTGTTGAACTGGGAACCTGACGAATCTTAAACTGTGCTTTATTATTAAGGTGTCAAAGGGAAGATTTAAGTTAAGGCCTTCTCCAGTTTTTAAGTTAAGTCAAACATATTCTCTGTTCTCAAGGTCCTTTTTGATGGCTTTTTTAATGCGGTCAATTTCATCTTCGTCTGAGCTCTCTTTGTCTTTGTCATTTTTCTCTTTCTTGTCACTGTCCTGAGCTGAGGTGTCACTGGCGGCGTTGTTTTCTGGCGTGGTGGACTGCAGCTCCTCTCGTATGCTGTTGAGCTCCACCAGGCCATCGTGCAGCTGCAAAGCCACCTCCCTGATTTTGGCAGCAAACTCTGACTTGGCCCCCTTCTTGAGTTCTTTGGAGTCTTTGGCCACAAAGTAGATGTCCATGCCAACAAAGAGTCCAGTGAGCACACCAGTGGCCATGCTGGCGATCTGCACCGCTCTGGCTGCTGTGCTGCCTGCCACGTTGGCGATCTGCACCACGCGCATGATCTCATTAGCGTTGATGAGGATCGCCTTTCCTACCATGGCTCCATCCTCGTAAAAGCTGCTGCTGAGCACAGGGAAGTCACGGTTGTAGGCGTGTTTCTTCATCTTGATGAGGTCGAACCTCTTCAGGTTCTCGATACCCTGCTTGATGAACGTCAGGCACTTGTTGAGGTCGACCATCTTGTCCTGATAATCCTGCACAATCTTCTCCACCGCCTTGCGGTCCATTGAGTTGTTGACCTGGTTGGAGATGCCGGCACCTGCAGATGTCAGACCGCCCGCCGTGGCAACACCCAACCCCACCGCCGTCACAATCAGGGAGGTTCCCATGGTGACCGGGGCCAGAGCGAGGCCGACAATGGTGGCCACGCCTCCGACGGCACTGGTGGAGCCGCCAGTGATTTGAGCGATCTTTGTGTTCTTGCTGAACTTGTCGAGGCCATCTGCGATGCCGTTGAGGTCGATGACGTGCTGCCAGAGGCTCTCGGCTCGCTCCGAGAACAGTTTGTTGAAGACACGGATGCCCTTCTGGACCTTCTCTGCTGTCACAGCAAACGCCCTGAAAGGAGGAAGTAAAGAGTGATTACACAGAGATAAGTCACTGTATCTGAGGCCATGCAGACTGTAGTGGTTTTATACGCCAGAGTTTTGAGATATCCAGCTTCCTCTCCAAAACAATTGAGCGTTTTTGCTTACAGGCAAATATAAAAAAGTAGCTACCTCTACACATAGAGAGATAGAGAGATAGTAATAGTGGTGATAAATACTTTAAGTAGACATTAATAAATAGATATAAATAAAAAAACAATAAACAAGCTTTGTGAAGCTCTGAACACCGGGGTTACGTCCTTAAACTGGACTAGTTGAAATAAGAGGGACAAACACTCATGATGAACAGAGCTTTAGAGAGACCAAAGATTCGAGGCAGTAACACATATCTGAGCCTTCACTTACTTGGCCTCCTCTTTTTCTGTCATGTCTTCATCTTTAAGCGTGTCTTCCCACGCTGAGGAAGCAAAAGTAAGAGAGAGCAACTTTTAGTTTTCTCATAATGTCATGTATATTATAAGGACAAAAGTATCTGGACACCCAAACATCCCTTTAACGGCCTCTGCTCTCCTGGTTTCAGGCGTTTCCACCTGATTTTAGAACCTGGCTGTGGGGATTTGCTCCCATTCAGCAACAAAAAGTATGGTGAATAATGGAAAAGAAAACCTTTTATTTGTGGACCTGACTGGAGGACTGTCATGTTGAAACAAGGGTCTTTCCCAAACTGTTGCCATGAAGTTGGAAGAACATTATTGTCCAAAATATAATAGCAGATTTCCTTTAATTGGAACTAACGGGCCTAAATCATGAAAAACAGTGAACTAAATCTAAACAGGGATGTCCACATACTTTTGGTCATATAGTGTAGGGGAGTTTAAGAATAAAAATGTAATTTGTAATTTACACTCCACTGTGTTCCACCACTCCATGAGATCCTCCACATCCTGAAAGACACCATTAGATTGGAATGGGTTATGGCTGCTATCCAAGCAGTTGATAGTGAAGCATCAGATTATATTGAAATGTTACTATAGTGACATATTTAGCCTCAGACACACTGACCTGTACATCTTCAGGCTGTGTTGAGTCAATACGGAAGTCTTCCAGCTGGTCAAACAAGGTCCTGTTTCCACCTTCATTCTGTAACAAAAAGTAATACAAAAAATCAGAAATCTATATAAAGACTTTTCTCTCCTGTGTAAAGACAAAAAGTCTGAATTTACAGTGTAGGTCAAAGAGCTGTGTGTCATACATCCTCAGTTTCACTTTTTACGCTGCTGTATGTGCTCAGATAAAGACGAGGAAGTGATGGTCAGAGGGTTTCTGAATGTACCAATTTATTTCTGCTGTTTTTGCAGAAGTAAAAAAGGGCCAAACTCTCTCATGGTCACGTTGAAAAAGGAAGCAGAGAAACAAGTCTGGGCACATTGCAATCTAAACCCGTCTCATCTTCCACGCTAAGGACAAGCACAAACACCACACAGGGGAGAGAGAGAATGTGTGGGGGTGGGTTTCCAGGTCGAGAGAGGAGGAAAAAAAGATGACAACAAAACTGTAATAGTCTCTGTTGGGAGCTGAGCGGACACCCTGGAGACGAGCAAAAGAAAGAGGTTGTTTTCGGGTGACTGAAACAGATCTTTTGTAATCCTGAACCACAATGAGTAAGACTACAACACCTCAGTCTGGCAGACAAATAGGGCTGGCAGGCTGGGAGGGAAAAAGGTTAGAAGATGCTTTAAATGCAAAGCTCAGAGGGAAAGAAAGAAAAGAGTCTGGTGGGCGTTTTATTCTCTCTACCTCTGTGTCTCCATCTTGTGTGCGCTTCTGTATAGCATTAACCTGAAACCAAAGAACACAAACTCACACACCCAAACACACACTTAAAGCATTGGTAATATTATAGCTTTGTTGCAAAGTGCAGTTAGACATTGTGTTAAAGGACATTTTGGCTGTGTTGTTGAGTAGTATTGTCCACACATGAGGAAACAAGTTCCTTTATGTCACATGTTTGAATGTTACCTTGACCCGAGGCATGAAGGGATTGTGTCTTTTAGGTTTCTTTACTTTAGCCTAAAAAGAAGAGGAAAAAAAACAGGATTTCAGTGTTACTCTGAGGAAAGATAAAGGTCAAACTCTGAAATGTTTCTTTAGCAGTAATTACGTTAAAACCTTCCAGATGACCATCATTGTAAAAATGAAACCATGAACTGTTTAATCAACAAACAGGAAGGAAACAAGATAAAAAATAACCTCCTCTGTTTTGTCTTTGCCTTCCTCGTCTTTCTTTTCCTCTTTGGATGAAGAATCCTCTTCTTCGTTTAGCCCTTCATCGTCAGATGGAGCCTGAAGTGAACAACAATCAGAGTGTAAACGTAACAATGACCTAAATAAGTACTAAGGAAAAACTAACACATTGTTTCCTATTTAAAATAGAAATGACATTTAATTTAATTTTAATTTTTAATTTGTCAAACTGAGGGTATAATGTTTTACTTTAAGTACCATGTATGATCAACTGAGATTGTTGCAAAAAAGAGAAATGTTGTAATCACTAAACAAATCATACCTTGGCTGCAACACGTGGCATAAATGGATTATGGTGCTTGTGTTTTTTCACCTTGGTCTGTTCAAAAAAAAAAAAATGGCACAATGACAACAAAAGTTAGGTCACATGAAAAACAATAACTGGAGGAACTACATTTCATTGCAGCCGTTGGTGATTTAAAACCTAAACCTGAATGAAATAACTGCACTTGTGCTCCATGGATGTTACAGTAGTCATAGAACTTCGGCAAAAACAATCCAAAACTCTATGTTAAAGGCTTAAATTGCCTTTTGAGTAACGTGATAAACATGAGCTTTCACATGCTGATCTCGCGCTGAAAATGGCCCGAAGGTGCGACATGTCATTTGAATAGCTCCAGCATTAAAGAACTGATAAGAAGGAAGCAGGAACTAGAACAATTAGATCCTGGCAGAATACTTGCAGGAAATATTCTCTGTGTTTGTTTTCATCTGCAGCAGATGATGACTCAGATTACACACAGCTGATTTAGAAACCAGCAAAAAAAAAAAACATACTCAGACTCACAAATACACACATATAATCAGTCTCTACACCCGTCTGACCAATACTGAGGATTAGTAAATAATATGGTCTGACCCACACTGATCAACTTACTGTCCTGCTTTCTGGAGTGTTTGTCTCGTCTCCCTCTTTGGCTTCAGCAGATTCGTCTTTTTTGAGGCCTTTGTCGTCTGAGTGGCTCTGCAGCAAATTAAACAAATTAGATTTTAATCAAACTTACTGTATTTTTCAGCAAAGTATTTGAATGCGTGATATTACCGTATTCAATCTACAAATTAGACCATTTTTATGCCCGAAATGACAACTGTTCAGGGTTCCTCAGAGCTGGATTTCTTTTAAGTGGAAATAACTTAATAACAGCTTTCGAATTAGAAAGGAATGTTGTACCATTATTGTATTATTAATATTCCCTCTGAACATGTTTTTTATGAACAAAAAAACTCTTGGAATGATATTTTGTGTCCGATCTGTTTCCATTCAGAGACAGAAGATGTCTCCAACTTCACTGAAAAGTTCATCAATAGTGTCCGTGCACTGCAGGTTTCAAGTTTCCACACACACACTTATATTGAACCACAACAAGCTTCCAAATCCTGGTCGTACACACGCGTCTTTAACTCAGATTTAATGTGAGAAAAGAGAAAATTTCCCTCCTCAGCAGATGAAAGTGAATGTGAACAGTGTCGAACTCTACACCAACATCTCTCTGCACAGTGCAGGTTCATCCTCAACGTAACAATAAACAGAACACATTTTTGACTAAAGGGGACTTTAAAGTTTTACCTTTTTAATAGCTGGGGTCACAAAGAGACCTCCATTAAAGCCTTTAGTTTATAACCTATATCTAATGAGCAGCCAACAGTCGTCCAAAAATATCCTAAAACCGACACATCGATCTAACAATCTAACCTTTACACTGTGTGCACACGCCAGTACCTGCAGGTGGCTCTTCTGCTTTTGCACATCACGTCTCGCTGCTCTGTTCAGCTCCTGAAATTAAACCAGAGCAGTTTGTTTTATCACAGAGATAATAAACCAGCAGTTGATACACATCAGCTCCAAACTGAATCAAACAGCCACTATTCACTAAACACCGACGGCTCAAACTACCTCCTCTGAAGGTCTGGCAGAGACTGCAGGAGTTTCTGTAGATTTAGCTTTTTTCTCCGTGGAGGTCATGTCCTTGTAATCCTGCTGACGACAAAATGAAGACATTTCTTCTACAGCTGACATCCTTATGATACCTTTTGCGTGTATACAAAGTATGAAATGTAATAGCACAGTACATAAATGTAATCATTCAATCAATCAATCAATATACTTTATTAATCCCCAATTCCAAAACTCACTAGGTAGAAATATCCCACATATCATTCTCACAATCTGAGAAGTGTTAGCTGTACCTGATTATCCTCAGCTCCTCTTGGTTTTACTCTGTTGTACGTGGATGTCCCCTTCACCTCCTGTGGACAGATCGCAGCTTTAACAACACAACATAACAGGCAGCAGAAGTCACCACAGTCTTACCGGGCCGACATGTCACTGAGTGGAGTCGTGTTCATATCATTGCAAACCTCTTCAGTTGGTCTGCGTTGAACCAGTAGAGTTTCACTTCTTTCCTTCCTCTCTTGCTGGATCATGTTGCTTTTGACCTGACAAGGACACACACACACACACACACACAGTCACACAGTGTAGTGGAGCAGGAGGAGAGGGGGGTTTGACAACGAGCAGGCAGGATTTAAAGGGAGGTAAAGGGATGAGGAGGACGTGGTGGAGGTACGGAAGAGGAGGAGCCAGAGGAGAGAAGGTATTTTTGACAGAGGTTGATCCGCTCTGTGTGTGTGTGTGTGTGTGTGTGTGTGTGTGTGGTCACTGATGACTCACGAGTGTCGAGTGTGAAAAATAGACTGACCACTTTCGGCTTCTCTTCCACTTGTTTCTCGTTCTCCTTGGGCGCCTCTGTGTCCTCAGTGTCTTTCTGAATTACAGGACATAAAATGCTAGTTGTTAAACTTTATTAACCAAAAAGTAAAGGACCATACCACTTTCTTTCTGGGGCATTTGTGGACAGACAGAGTGAGGAGCAAACAGGAACAGGAAGTTTACTATTTGTCTACTATTCCAATCAGCCGTTGGTTTCCATTCATTTCTGAGGGGAACGGAAATCAAGTGGAAGACTCTTGAAATTTGGTTGAGTTTTGTTCTTCATCACAGTCGACGTAGAGCCTGTATTGATGTTTTATTGTACAAAAATAAATGGAAAATAATAGATGCCTAGAACAGTAGGAAAGATACACCCCATAAATCACATCAAGGTTGTTTGTAGAATGGTTAATGGTGATGTGAAGTGTGTGTAGTCTGTAGTAAATATGGTATAATGAGCACAATCACTCATATGGTCCTTTACTACTCCCTAAAATTAACCAAAACTCCCTACAAACATCATCACCATCATCATGACCACTACCACAAACACCTCCACCATCACCAAACACAATCAGCAGCATAGTTACTTTATTTGCAGGGCGAAATAGATTCAGTTTGGACTTGGCTCCTACCGCTGTGCTCTAACAAGGAGAAACACATCATCCAACGATTTCAGGGAATGCCTCAACATTTCAAATATTAATGTCCCATGTTATGCAAAATGTATTTTTAAAAGCCTTTTTAACATAAATGTGTGTCCCCTGGTGTGTCTACAGACCGCCAAACTAACAGCATCCTCTCCTGCTCCATCTTTCAGTAAATGTTTGTGAAAACAGAGCGTTTGGATTCGGCTCACTTTGTGATGTCATAAGGAGATATGTTGATCATGTGTCCTCCTCCAGCCCTACAGCAAGTCCCACAGCGATTTATGCGTCTGCTCAAAGTTCAGCATCAGTATTGGTGTATATAAGTAAGAAGAAACTGCAGTACAGAAACTGCCAAACTAATTCCGAGGTAATTTATAAACATTAAATAAATAAAAGGTGGACAAAATAATAATAATTTGTTCAGTTCAACTTTAAAATCTGATTCTATCATTATTGGATCTTTTAAACTCCCAAACATCAATATCAGTGCTAACTGTATAAATCTAGTATTGGTGAGAGTGGAATTGTCATTTAGTTTTATAACACGGCCTGTTAGTATTATTAGCCTCCACTATTAAAAGCAAAGGGCATCACAGGCTAACACCCAACTGAGCCGCTTGTTTTCACTCAGTAATGCAGTGACTAATGATAAGACATTTAAAATGACAGAGACCACGCATGCACATTGCTAACATCACTATAAATTGTGTACCATGTTCTCTACTGATGTAAGTTAGTTTTCTGAGGAATTGTTTTTGCCCTGGGGGACTACAGGTTGTTGTTGGGGCCGACTTGGGTCTGGCTGCTGATCTTTGTTACACAGATATTGCATACAAACAATTTTGTCTGGTCTGCGTAAAAAACAAGTCTGCAAGACAAGCTGATAACAGATATCTGAAGTTTTTCTTTGTCACTTGAAAGATTTAAGGTATGACGATCTCAGCAAGACAAGCTGAGACAAGTTAAGATGGACTGCAGACAAAGCCTGGGGCTAAAAGGCTTCTCAAAAGCTTAACTCATTACTTTCCTCTTTTCTACCTAAGCAGGACCAAACACTTGAAACTTCGAAACTTTTGAGGCTTTTCTACCTCTCAATAAGGCACGTGACAGCTGAGCCACAATAACTAGTTAAATGTCAAAAATTTGACGTCAAACTTACAAAATAACAGTGAAAGAGGAACAATTAAATGTCAAAGCACCTGTTTGTTGCCTGATGACTTCTCGCCGCTCGCAGGTGGATCTTCTTCATCTGAGTCTGGCAGCTTGTCATGCTGCAGAGGAGACAGAAATCATTCTTTTATGAAAAACACAAAATAAATGGGACCGTTCTGTTCTCCTTCATCAAAAGAAACTTTATTTCTTGAGCACTATCACAAGATTACAATCTAAACCTCTCTTACTTTGTTTGCAGATCGAAATAGATTAAACTTTGTCATCGCCCCAGCAAGTTTACTCTGAATATGAAACAATACAAATAGAGAGAAAAAAAAAAGCATAAAATAACAGAAACATACAGAAATTAGACTGCAGTTTGAAACTTAAGAGGAAAAACACCTTACAGACCTGTTTGTGGCTGGGCTCTCCATTCTCCAGTGTCTCCTCATAGTCAGAGGTCTTCTCCTGCAGATGGAGCCAATATATAGTGTAAAATATTAGATATAAAATAAATACTAACACTAGCGATAGTAGTAGTAGAACCAGCTTTACATCATCCTTGGATTAGATACTATTTAGTTTCACAGGACTGTGATGGGAAATATGAACTGATGACATGCAGCAAATGTCAAGATTAAAATTCGGCGCCTCTTACCGGTTTGTCAGTGTAGAACGTGCTCTTCATCATCGCACTAAAACCATTCTGAAATAACACAAAGACACTCGTTACCATCCTCTAACCCTCACCTTAACATCACAGCAGATCTTTGAACCTACTGCTGATGTTCACGGCTTGACATCGAACGACTGAGTCGCTCTGGCATAACAACCCACCTGCTTGTGTTTGGGCTTTTCTGTAGTAGAGGTGTTCTCATTTGAGTCCCCTGAGCGTTCAGTCTTTTCCTTTTCCTGTTGCAATACCATCAATCAATCTCAAACCATGACCGTGACAAGAGTATATGATGCAGGAATAAGTGCGAGATAAATAACAATTACGTGTGACGAGGAGGCGAAAGGATTCTTCAGGATCTTAGCTGCCACGTCACCCTGACAGAAAAGTCAAAGGAGAAAAAGTTACAGACTGATTTTATCTCCTATGTGTTTCTCTTGGTGTTGTTGCAGAGCAGGTCGGAGTCCATCGCTCACCTTTGAAGGCTTCTCGACAAGACCGTCACTGCTGGCAGAGAGTTCACCATCCGCAGACAAATCATCCTGAACAGAGGGATACAGCTCACAGTCAGAATGTAACAACAGAGACGAAAAAAAAATTCTCATTATGAAGCTTCATATCCAGAAGTTTCTTAAACACCTAAAGGTATAGGTGCAAAACAGACTGCTGGTTACAGGTTAGCCAACATGTTCAGAAATGAAAGGGCTCCAGGAAGACGCCTCTGAAAATGAATGTCTGTGATGTGAAACATGATCAGGTGGTGTTATTGTCAGACAATTCCACATAACGCTGAGCCAGGGGGGGAAATACTGGCATCAAACCGCCATTTACAAAAAAAGGCTAAGCTATAAGATATAGATTTTAGTTTAGCTGGTGAAAACTAGCTCAGTCAACATGTTGCTTTCATCCCTTTGTTCTTAGTGTCCCTAGATAGGATTCCTGTTTTTTCTATACTACCAAAGAGGAGGTGCCAAATTCAGAAATGTTTAAAGTTAATGCCTAAAAAACTAACCCACTGAATTCCCCTGAAAATGCCCCTAAAATCTTACCTGAGACTGAGATTTCACAACTTTTTTCCTGAACACACCGCTAAAGATTCCTCCTTTGTCCTGAGAAAATAATATGAAGCCAGAATTCAATATTACTACATTTACTGTCATGGCTGATCTTGCAGTATCGTGTCACTTCAGGATTGAGGCGGCTGGCTGTAACAAACCTCACCTTAGTGTTCTCAAGATTGTCGTTGCTGCCCGAGAGCTCGCTGGATGCAGACAGATCATCCTGAAAGTGAGAAACAAATGTCAACTAGTTAATATTAATCCTGTCCGAATAATGTATAGTAAAATGGTTTAATGGCAGCAAAACTCCATAACTCTCACCTGAGATTGTGTCCTCGCTCCCAAAGGCTTTGCGGGTTTTTTAAACATCCCACTGAACACCCCTCCTGTGTCCTGGAAACAAAAAAAAAAGGTCACACGAAAAGGGTCTGTGAAATGTTGCCCATATTGGAAGAATTTATTGAAGAATTCCCCTGCTTTAACAAACCTTAGTGTTGCTTTTCTCAGAAAGATTGTCTTTGCTGCCCGAGAGCTCGCTGGCTGCAGACAAATCATCCTGAAAGCAAGAAACAAACGTCCCCAACAGACTATTATTATCATCTCCTGGTAATGCAACACTGCTGAAAGTGAAACAAGCGAGATACACAACTCTCACCTGAGACTGTGCCCTTGCTCCGAAAGGCTTTGGGGATTTTTTAAACATCCCACTGAACACCCCTCCTGTCTCCTATAAAAAAAAAAAAAAAAAAAAAAAAAAAGGTCATGGAAATTGTTTGTGAAAACTGAAAATGGAGGAATTTATTACAGTATTCCTCTGGTTTAAGCTGCTGGATAGGACGCAGCCTCTGCCAAATGCTAACGCCTGCAGGTTCAGCTCATTCTGCCCAACAAACACAAAAACAGACACACACATTTCCCAAACTCTCCATTCAATAAGTTTAACCCTGCACAATCAGCACTAAGGAGATAGTTCAGATTATTTGTAGTGGGGTTGTATGAGGTGCTTACTCAGAATTAGTGTATTACATAGACTGTGGTCAGCGGGCAGCAGGCAGGAGTCCTGACACAGGCGCTAAGCAATTTAACGCTACTGCTGTGGAGGCGGGGAGCAGTAAAACAAATGTAGCTGCCTAAATTTACCTTAAAAAATAAATCTACTTCAGTTTAAGGGTATGCTATATGCCATCTGAGAGCCCTTTCAACTGAGAACTGAAGCTGCTCTCTCTGTGTCAGTCATATAGAGTTAAGATGAGATGAACGGGCAATGGAGTGAATGCACGAGGAACAGAGGTGTAATAAGACTGTACCTTGAGTTAAGAAGAACTGAGTAATGAGCATGAGCAGCAGATGAATATCAAACTTTACCTTAGTGCTGTTATTCTCAGAGAGCTTGTCTTTGCTGCCCGAGAGCTCGCTGGGTGCAGACAAGTCATCCTGAAAGGGAGAAGCAACATCATCATCATCATTTCCTGATAATGTAACGCAGCTAAAATTGAAACAAGAGATGCAGAACTCTCACCTGAGACTGTGTCCTTGCTCCCAACGGCTTTGGTGATTTTTTGAACATCCCACTGAACATCCCGCCTGCCTCCTGAGAGAAAAAATTTAGATAATAACTTATACTTATATATATGTTACTTGAAATAAATAAAGGTAATTGTTATGTGATTTGAACTGATGCAGCAATCAGACTGTCGGGTTGGAATTTAGTGCTACACACACTGGCCCGCACTGCATCCAAATTGCTGATGCATGCAAGTTCAGCTCGTGTGTTCAAAAACAAAAAACAACCTTTCAAAAACTCACCATCCACTGAGTTGAGGCCTACACACCTGCTGTAGGTTCAATAACACCAGAATCCCTTAGTAATAAACACTAAGGGAGAACTTAACTATTGTCAGATACTGTAAATATGTTTCTACTCTTAAAAGGATAACATTTTTATACCTGGGCCCTATTTTAACATATATTAGGCCTGAAATGGGAACTGATCCAGTAGATTGCCTCTGCTGGCAGTCATAAATGAGCCACAATGGATGTAATGTAACTCTTTAGGCCAAAGAGTGTTTGTTTTTGTCACTGGCAGGCTCAGCTTGCTAGTCAGTTTCTGATAACATTATGGAAAGGGCCCCTACAGAGATAGACCTGCAAAATCCATTTAGTTTAACCAGAAACAGCTGTTATATCTCTTGTTTCAAAGCCACCAGACTCAATTGATTAAAACAGTAATGTTACCTCACAGAACACGGGAGCTGCTCGTCTACCGCTGCTTCGATTGGTTAGTTTGTCTGAGTTGTTATGTGACTTTGGTGTTATAGAGGGCTAGTTCTGTGTTAAAACAATCTCTATAAATCACAGTAACTAGATCAACTAACAACTGTTTCTGTTTAAACAAAAAAGATTTTCCATCTCTGTAGGGATCCTTTCTGTAATATTCTAAGAAACTTCAAATTACAATGTGAGCCTGTCAATGGCAAAAACAACCACTTTTATTGGATGTAATTAGATGAGGAGCAATTGCCCCAAAGCATTACATCAAAGCCGCTGTATCCGGTTCACAGCTGCCAACGATCAACGATACTGGACCAGTTCCAAAACTTTTTGTTCCTACCAGTCGTTTTGAACCCAAAAGCCATTGTTTGTTTGGTACTGCAGCTTTTGTTGCACATGAAGTGATGTGTTTTCCACTGCAATAGTATAAATCCAATTTGAGATTCAACCCTTTATTTCTATTTCAACAAAGCTGAGAGGAAAAAACCCTCGCATCACAGACAGTTACCACACTGGGACAAGTAATTAAAAACTATAAATGTTTTCAGTCGTTAGTGCTTTTTGAAAGTTTTTCACAATGAAAAAAAAAAAGGTTTCGCTGCTGAGACTCACTTTAGTTGAGGTTTTCTCAGAAAGACTGTCGTTACTGGCTGTGACCTCGTTGGCCAAAAGATCCTGAAACACACCAGATTACCTGTCAGCCTCTTATTGAGGCACATTTTTTATGTCATGTCATGTAACATGTAACAGAAGATAGTGTTTCACCTGTGAAGGCCTCCGGACGTGCCCTGGTTTAGGAGATCGTTTCAGTATTCCACCAAACACACCTGATTTTTCCTGAGGAGAAAAGTGAAGAGAAAGGTTTAGTTTCACAGAATAACGTGAAGAACCTCTGTGTGGGAAAACAAAGCCAGAAAACTCACTTTTGATGACTTGTCCGTTAAACTGTCATTACTGACAGACAGTTCAGGATTTTGCAACGAGAGGGTGGCCTATTAGAGAGAAAGATCAGTGTCATATCTCATCTGCATATTTTCATACAACTTTAGAGAGACATACTTTAACATTCTATTAGTCAGAATTTTTACAGTGATTACAAAAGACTTTTAGAGAATAAAAAAAAACTCTACAAACCTGTGGCTGGTCCTCTTTGGGAGGTTTGGTCGTCGCCTTCTTGAACATTCCTTTAAACACGGCTCCTTTCTCCTGGAATATTAAAAGAAAAAAAAGTCACCCTGCATGTTAAATAAATGTTTTTTCTGCATTTTACATTAGTGATGATCAGAGAGTTTAAACAAAGTTTGAAAAATAAAACACAACATAGAATTTACAAAAATACTCTCTGAGCATCACCTTGGTGTTGTCGGGCAGACTGTCGCTGCTGTTTGAAAGTTCACGGCTGGCTGATAAACTGTCCTGTAAAGTCAACAAAGAGTCTATGTGAGTAGATGCAGAATCGAATATCATAAATCCATAATTAAATTATATTCTTTCAAGTTATTTTATAATTTTATTGCTGTACATGCCACCAATATGATTACAGGTAAAGAACTTAAATATTAATGTTAAATATTGTAGTAATAACATAATATAAGATAGGCTTTAATCAGTGAACTCACTTATTAAAGCTGCACTAGACAACAGTATATCTTCGTTAAAGTAACTAATTTTTGACCATTTCATGTCACTAACCATATTCAGGGCTCCTTTATAAAAAAAGATGTCGAATTTAGAATTTTTAACACTGGACTCAGTACAAACAAGGGTTTCTGTGGCAACCACCGCCGAGCACGTCGCACATACACGTAGTTTCAAGCACTATGGCAACTCGTGGTAAATTTCCAACACCTCCATTGCCTACAGTGGCGTTTATACACTCATTTCCATGGCTAACCTGTTGCTCGCATACCCAGGCTAACAACAGGTTAGCCACAGAAGCCCTTCTTTGTACAGAGTTGCTGTGATTGGCTAGTTACACGTTGACCAATCCTGATTGGTAGATCGATTCAGACCAGGTTAAGTTTTTTTTAAAAACTAAATACAAAATAGACGAGAACTCAAAGACATTTTTTTTTTAAAGGAACCCTTCACTTAAATATTGTTAGTGATATACAATGGTCGAAATTTGTTATTTCACCCTAAACAATATTTAAAAAAATTGCCTGCTGCAGCTTTAAGTTGTAGATGTAAATTTAAGGAAAGTTCATAGTATAGTTCATCACCTGTGCTTGGACAGATGATTCTGCAGGCTTGGGGGACCTTTTGAACATCCCACCGAATAACGCTGCTTTTTGCTGCAAGTGGAGTGAAAAAGAGGAAAAATTAAATCTGAAAAATCAAACGTAGCAACTAATATGCATCTAAAACACACAAAGGAAGAAAACTCAACACGCTAATCTCTTGCTGTTGTTTCTGTTCTGACAAACCGGCCTCATTCAACATGGGTGAGTAACAGACGGTAAACATTCACTGCCGTAACCTGTGAGTCAGCAGCATAAATCTGTCTCCTTATGACAATCCACTGGTGACCTCCTGGCCAAAAAGATGCATTTATTAATTCTCATCTCACAGTCCTGCATCATGTCCAGATATCAAGTCTGGACTTGAAGCTGGTTTCGTGTCTGGACTTGAAACTCTGGCGACAGTAAAAAATTCAGAATGATTGCTCCAAGAAAACTGATCCTATTAGTGATTTGCCTGTTTGAGAATCACATTAAGAGGAGAAACTGGGGCGTTAAATTACACGTAGAGCAGTGACAGCAATGCACTGTAATGGACAGGTGCCTCCTACAACCCCAGTGCAAATAATCCGAACTAGCCCTTTAATTGGGGTCCAGTGGCACATGTTTGCCTTGGGGCAACCTGTTTGGATAATACAGCCATATTAACAGGACTACAGTTTGTAAACAGCACACTGAAATTAAAGCTGAAAGTCAATCATTGTTCACTGTATGTTATGTAATGTATCTATACTGGGGCAGAGAGCCAGTACAACATAAAACAACACTGTCCACATACTTATGGACTGCTGCACTGTGTTTTTATGCATGGAGAAACTTAGACAGATTAAGGTCAGGTCGATAAACTCCAACACAACCAACCACAAAACATGGTTGTTGGCTGACTTTAGCAAAGACAAAACAGTCAATCGAGCTCTGCAGACCTGTAAACACACGTTGGCTCGCTAAAGTTGCATTAAAAACATGTATGTACTCACAGCTACGCCTCCTCCATCGCAATCCAAATCCAAATCCAGGTTGTTGTATCGATCCTGTCAATCACAAAATCTCCACCGTCATTAACTGTCGTTTTAACCCAAGTTGACCCACATTATCAACTAACTACGTCTACGCCTGTCGCGAAGTTAAGCGACAGAAAGATGCATAAACGCGAAAGTTTGCTATGTTTTTTTTAAAGACGAATTAATCTGTACACTCACCATTGTCGACTAAATGTCCGCCCTTGTTTGTAGTGTTTAGTTATCCGGTTGTTTAACCGACGTTAACGCTGATTTGTCAAAATGTTGAGTGGAGTTTCTGTCCTTCCCGGGGTTGTTACTGTCGGCTGTTTCCACTCACTGTGCTGAGAAGTTGAGGCTGGAGATCGGAGGCTTCCCGCACCTCCTCGTGACTTGTGTCGGTTTTCATGAAGCTCATACCCTGTTCTTACAGTACTGAAACCGGTGGATCCAGTTTTTTTTTCTTTTACCTGTGTGTGTTGTGCGGGAGAGGGCGCGTCTGTCTCACCTGGGAGCCTGAGGTAGGCAAAGTGCTGCGTTCAAGTGCTGCTCGGAAATTCCTATTTTTGTCTCCCCCGATGCTATACAAAAATAATAACATTTAAAAGTGACATAAGTAAAGTCAGGTTTGGGTCTAATGGTTAACATGTTATCTTTTTTTTTCTTACATATTATATGTTAACATTGTATTTTATGTAATTTTCTTTCTTTCTTTCTTTATTTTCCTTTCATTCCATGTCAGATAAACTTGTGAAACACTGTATGTGCTGATCTTGTTTACCTAAATATTTGTATATTATCTTTTGTCATAAAAAAAATCTTTGATTGGGATTACATAATCAGATCACAAAAAATAAGCAACTATAGTCAGCACAGAATACTTGCGATTATATAGATTGTATTGTTTGACTACATATTTGATTACGTCTTTAAAATATGGCAATTTTAAATTTAAATTTATTTTCATGATAACCAATGCTATCTACTCATGAAAAGT